>NC_053390.1:174634338-174934338 GCF_905171765.1 Bufo bufo | reverse complement strand
ATCCATACAGTCAAAAGACTGAAAGTATTCCAGTGAGGGAATTTTTTTAATTTAAAAAAGGCCAAGTTAGTTTATCTGGCGTTCAATATACTAGATACAGTTAGGCCTGCGTTTCATACATCTGGAATTAGCAAACTAATTTGCTGGGGTTGGGAAAACATATATGTACCCATACTAGAATCTGTCAAAGAAAGCGGTACTCACATATAACAGTCATTCCATCTGTAATCCATACAGTCAAAAGACTGAAAGTATTCCAGTGAGGGAATTTTTTTTATTTAAAAAAGGCCAAGTTAGTTTATCTGGCGTTCAATATACTAGATACAGTTAGGCCTGCGTTTCATACATCTGGAATTAGCAAACTAATTTGCTGGGGTTGGGAAAACATATATGTACCCATACTAGAATCTGTCAAAGAAAGCGGTACTCACATATAACAGTCATTCCATCTGTAATCCATACAGTCAAAAGACTGAAAGTATTCCAGTGAGGGAATTTTTTTTTTATTTAAAAAAGGCCAAGTTAGTTTATCTGGCGTTCAATATACTAGATACAGTTAGGCCTGCGTTTCATACATCTGGAATTAGCAAACTAATTTGCTGGGGTTGGGAAAACATATATGTACCCATACTAGAATCTGTCAAAGAAAGCGGTACTCACATATAACAGTCATTCCATCTGTAATCCATACAGTCAAAAGACTGAAAGTATTCCAGTGAGGGAATTTTTTTTATTTAAAAAAGGCCAAGTTAGTTTATCTGGCGTTCAATATACTAGATACAGTTAGGCCTGCGTTTCATACATCTGGAATTAGCAAACTAATGTGCTGGGGTTGGGAAAACATATATGTACCCATACTAGAATCTGTCAAAGAAAGCGGTACTCACATATAACAGTCATTCCATCTGTAATCCATACAGTCAAAAGACTGAAAGTATTCCAGTGAGGGAATTTTTTTTATTTAAAAAAGGCCAAGTTAGTTTATCTGGCGTTCAATATACTAGATACAGTTAGGCCTGCGTTTCATACATCTGGAATTAGCAAACTAATTTGCTGGGGTTGGGAAAACATATATGTTCCCATACTAGAATCTGTCAAAGAAAGCGGTACTCACATATAACAGTCATTCCATCTGTAATCCATACAGTCAAAAGACTGAAAGTATTCCAGTGAGGGAATTTTTTTTATTTAAAAAAGGCCAAGTTAGTTTATCTGGCGTTCAATATACTAGATACAGTTAGGCCTGCGTTTCATACATCTGGAATTAGCAAACTAATTTGCTGGGGTTGGGAAAACATATATGTTCCCATACTAGAATCTGTCAAAGAAAGCGGTACTCACATATAACAGTCATTCCATCTGTAATCCATACAGTCAAAAGACTGAAAGTATTCCAGTGAGGGAATTTTTTTTATTTAAAAAAGGCCAAGTTAGTTTATCTGGCGTTCAATATACTAGATACAGTTAGGCCTGCGTTTCATACATCTGGAATTAGCAAACTAATTTGCTGGGGTTGGGAAAACATATATGTACCCATACTAGAATCTGTCAAAGAAAGCGGTACTCACATATAACAGTCATTCCATCTGTAATCCATACAGTCAAAAGACTGAAAGTATTCCAGTGAGGGAATTTTTTTTTTATTTAAAAAAGGCCAAGTTAGTTTATCTGGCGTTCAATATACTAGATACAGTTAGGCCTGCGTTTCATACATCTGGAATTAGCAAACTAATGTGCTGGGGTTGGGAAAACATATATGTACCCATACTAGAATCTGTCAAAGAAAGCGGTACTCACATATAACAGTCATTCCATCTGTAATCCATACAGTCAAAAGACTGAAAGTATTCCAGTGAGGGAATTTTTTTTATTTAAAAAAGGCCAAGTTAGTTTATCTGGCGTTCAATATACTAGATACAGTTAGGCCTGCGTTTCATACATCTGGAATTAGCAAACTAATTTGCTGGGGTTGGGAAAACATATATGTTTTCCCATACTAGAATCTGTCAAAGAAAGCGGTACTCACATATAACAGTCATTCCATCTGTAATCCATACAGTCAAAAGACTGAAAGTATTCCAGTGAGGGAATTTTTTTTATTTAAAAAAGGCCAAGTTAGTTTATCTGGCGTTCAATATACTAGATACAGTTAGGCCTGCGTTTCATACATCTGGAATTAGCAAACTAATGTGCTGGGGTTGGGAAAACATATATGTACCCATACTAGAATCTGTCAAAGAAAGCGGTACTCACATATAACAGTCATTCCATCTGTAATCCATACAGTCAAAAGACTGAAAGTATTCCAGTGAGGGAATTTTTTTTATTTAAAAAAGGCCAAGTTAGTTTATCTGGCGTTCAATATACTAGATACAGTTAGGCCTGCGTTTCATACATCTGGAATTAGCAAACTAATTTGCTGGGGTTGGGAAAACATATATGTACCCATACTAGAATCTGTCAAAGAAAGCGGTACTCACATATAACAGTCATTCCATCTGTAATCCATACAGTCAAAAGACTGAAAGTATTCCAGTTAGGGAATTTTTTTTATTTAAAAAAGGCCAAGTTAGTTTATCTGGCGTTCAATATACTAGATACAGTTAGGCCTGCGTTTCATACATCTGGAATTAGCAAACTAATGTGCTGGGGTTGGGAAAACATATATGTACCCATACTAGAATCTGTCAAAGAAAGCGGTACTCACATATAACAGTCATTCCATCTGTAATCCATACAGTCAAAAGACTGAAAGTATTCCAGTGAGGGAATTTTTTTTATTTAAAAAAGGCCAAGTTAGTTTATCTGGCGTTCAATATACTAGATACAGTTAGGCCTGCGTTTCATACATCTGGAATTAGCAAACTAATTTGCTGGGGTTGGGAAAACATATATGTACCCATACTAGAATCTGTCAAAGAAAGCGGTACTCACATATAACAGTCATTCCATCTGTAATCCATACAGTCAAAAGACTGAAAGTATTCCAGTGAGGGAATTTTTTTTATTTAAAAAAGGCCAAGTTAGTTTATCTGGCGTTCAATATACTAGATACAGTTAGGCCTGCGTTTCATACATCTGGAATTAGCAAACTAATGTGCTGGGGTTGGGAAAACATATATGTACCCATACTAGAATCTGTCAAAGAAAGCGGTACTCACATATAACAGTCATTCCATCTGTAATCCATACAGTCAAAAGACTGAAAGTATTCCAGTGAGGGAATTTTTTTTATTTAAAAAAGGCCAAGTTAGTTTATCTGGCGTTCAATATACTAGATACAGTTAGGCCTGCGTTTCATACATCTGGAATTAGCAAACTAATTTGCTGGGGTTGGGAAAACATATATGTACCCATACTAGAATCTGTCAAAGAAAGCGGTACTCACATATAACAGTCATTCCATCTGTAATCCATACAGTCAAAAGACTGAAAGTATTCCAGTGAGGGAAATTTTTTTATTTAAAAAAGGCCAAGTTAGTTTATCTGGCGTTCAATATACTAGATACAGTTAGGCCTGCGTTTCATACATCTAGAATTAGCAAACTAATTTGCTGGGGTTGGAAAAACATATATGTACCCATACTAGAATCTGTCAAAGAAAGCGGTACTCACATATAACAGTCATTCCATCTGTAATCCATACAGTCAAAAGACTGAAAGTATTCCAGTGAGGGAATTTTTTTTTTATTTAAAAAAGGCCAAGTTAGTTTATCTGGCGTTCAATATACTAGATACAGTTAGGCCTGCGTTTCATACATCTGGAATTAGCAAACTAATGTGCTGGGGTTGGGAAAACATATATGTACCCATACTAGAATCTGTCAAAGAAAGCGGTACTCACATATAACAGTCATTCCATCTGTAATCCATACAGTCAAAAGACTGAAAGTATTCCAGTGAGGGAATTTTTTTTATTTAAAAAAGGCCAAGTTAGTTTATCTGGCGTTCAATATACTAGATACAGTTAGGGGCAATATAGAAAAGTGAGGGGGCACTCCAAGAGGGATGTCTAGATGATATAGATATTTATTAATATATTAAGAACACACCCTTAAAACCATTAAAACATACATAAAACACATATGCAAAACGTCACTGGTATGGTCCCAGCTTCAATCTATATAGAATTGACAACACTTACAGTCTGATTGCAATGGTAAAGACAGAATGAATGTCCCAATCATATGTTGCAACAGTGTGCAATTTCACTGTAACCAATGACGTTGAAGCTATAGTGATGCTTATCACTAGCGGCCCTGTGGCCCAGTCCTATTGGGGCAACGATGATGGTGGTGTCCCTTAATCTGATGTTTCTGGACAAGCAGAGGTATGTACCAAATTTGGAGACTGAACTCCAGCTACTTACAGTCTCTCGTCGCTTTCAGTGTTGCGGTCTTACCCTTCCTGGCTGTCTCTCCGCAGCGCTGGTTTCCAGGCGGCCGTACACTCACAGCGTCTCACGTGGTGTACTCGGCCAAGACGTGGCGTCCCACGTGACCTGGTTACCTGGGGTGCCGGCTGGACGCTGGTTTGACGTCACTGGTGTGCGACTTGAGCTCCGGTTCTATGCCGGTAAAGAATCTAGTGTAGCGATATCTTTGTCTTTGTTGTAGAAAGCTTTCTTGTTCTTTCCAGGAATCCACGCTCACTCGGTATTTGCCAGACGCGTTTCAGGGTCATACACCCCTTCCTCAGTGGCCAACTGAGTGAGTGGATTCTCACTCCTTATATATGGGTTTTGTTCTTTCTCCCCACCCACAATCCCACTTTTCTGGGCTTCTCCTAATAGGTGGGATGGATTACGTTGTTGCTGGCTTGTATCACTATTAGCTACTTAAAACATATTTAAATGACAATTATAATCATAAATAACATCCCCTATATTTATTATCATTAAAAACAGGTAATGGAGAAGACTACAAGGTCAGTATGACATTCTAAAAGAGAACCGCATCAAAAACGCATCAAAAACGCAATCAGTGTGAACTGCGTTTTATGTGCGTTTTTGGTATTTTAATGCTTTACAGGGTTTTGACATATTGTTGCTGTCTGTAAATTGGAGGTTTTCTTGTTATGTTCATTGATTATATTTAGGAGGAGCCTTCCAGTGGGGAGGGGAGATCACAGTGTCAATAATTGGCAAACTGCGATGTCCCATCCCCCCCGGACGACCCCCCAATATTCACAAAAACCCGAACACCTCCATCTCGGCATTGAGGCCTCTGGGAACAATGGTGTCATATTCAAAGATTCTGCGGGATTCTTGTCTGGACATGTGTGCAATATGGTTACCCCCTCTCCATAGTTTCTTGACCCTTTCTATAGCTGTAAATTTGAGGCTAGTTGGGTCGCAGTTATGTTGGATTTTAAAATGTTTCGATAGGGGGTGCGTTTCTAAACCTTTTTTGATGTTTGCCACATGTTCCGCTACCCTCTTTTTGAGTGTTCTCTTTGTCCTACCTATGTACTGCTTCCTGCATCCACATTCCAATAGGTATATGACGTCGGTTGAGTCACAGGTTAAGCATTCTTGTATTTCTAGACTAAAAGAGTTTACTGTGGATGCTACTGTAGTGGTTTTTTTGGGGAAACTTGTAACTCTGCAGTTCGCACACCTACCACACTTGAAAAAACCATTTATTGTCAGCCAGTTGTTTTTTAGGTGTTTCTGGTTATTTTTATTGACTTTAACAGTTGGGGCTACTTTCCCTGCTAGGCTATTGGCCCTCGTATATGTGATTTTAGGTGTATCACTCAAAAGGGGCCCAACTAGCTTGTCGTTCAGCAGATGTCCCCAATGTTTTCGAATACTCCTTTCCACCACTCTATACTGAGAACTGAATGGGAGGATAATTCTTATTGTTTCATCTTGTGGTTGTGGCTCACTTGTCGCAAAAAATTGTTCCCTTTCCATCTTTTTTACCTTTTCTAATGATTTATTTACAATTTGGACTGGATAATCTCTATCCAACAGTTGCTGTTTCAGGACAGTGGCCTCTTCATCAAATTTGCTATCAACCGTGCAGTTCCGCTTGAGTCTGCGGAACTGACTGGTTGGTATATTAGTCAGCCACCGTGGGAGGTGGCAGCTGGCATATCTGATGAAGCTATTTTTGGCCACTGGTTTGAAAAATGTATTGCATTGCAACTGATCTTCCTTAATCCATATTTCCAAATCTAGGAATTCTACCTTCTCTTTACTAATGATAGGGCTGAATACCAAATTTCTATCATTATTGTTAATGTTCTTTAGAAACAGATCTAGGGATTCAGCTGTATCCTGCCAGATAAATAAAATATCGTCAATGTACCGCCGCCACAGCACCAGATCCGCCCCCAGCCTGGGCAAAATGATCTCCCTTTCCCACTGGGCCAAAAATAAATTGGCATAGCTCGGGGCGAATCTGATACAGTTAGGCCTGCGTTTCATACATCTGGAATTAGCAAACTAATTTGCTGGGGTTGGGAAAACATATATGTTCCCATACTAGAATCTGTCAAAGAAAGCGGTACTCACATATAACAGTCATTCCATCTGTAATCCATACAGTCAAAAGACTGAAAGTATTCCAGTGAGGGAATTTTTTTTATTTAAAAAAGGCCAAGTTAGTTTATCTGGCGTTCAATATACTAGATACAGTTAGGCCTGCGTTTCATACATCTGGAATTAGCAAACTAATTTGCTGGGGTTGGGAAAACATATATGTTCCCATACTAGAATCTGTCAAAGAAAGCGGTACTCACATATAACAGTCATTCCATCTGTAATCCATACAGTCAAAAGACTGAAAGTATTCCAGTGAGGGAATTTTTTTTATTTAAAAAAGGCCAAGTTAGTTTATCTGGCGTTCAATATACTAGATACAGTTAGGCCTGCGTTTCATACATCTGGAATTAGCAAACTAATTTGCTGGGGTTGGGAAAACATATATGTACCCATACTAGAATCTGTCAAAGAAAGCGGTACTCACATATAACAGTCATTCCATCTGTAATCCATACAGTCAAAAGACTGAAAGTATTCCAGTGAGGGAATTTTTTTTATTTAAAAAAGGCCAAGTTAGTTTATCTGGCGTTCAATATACTAGATACAGTTAGGCCTGCGTTTCATACATCTGGAATTAGCAAACTAATGTGCTGGGGTTGGGAAAACATATATGTTCCCATACTAGAATCTGTCAAAGAAAGCGGTACTCACATATAACAGTCATTCCATCTGTAATCCATACAGTCAAAAGACTGAAAGTATTCCAGTGAGGGAATTTTTTTTATTTAAAAAAGGCCAAGTTAGTTTATCTGGCGTTCAATATACTAGATACAGTTAGGCCTGCGTTTCATACATCTGGAATTAGCAAACTAATGTGCTGGGGTTGGGAAAACATATATGTACCCATACTAGAATCTGTCAAAGAAAGCGGTACTCACATATAACAGTCATTCCATCTGTAATCCATACAGTCAAAAGACTGAAAGTATTCCAGTGAGGGAATTTTTTTTATTTAAAAAAGGCCAAGTTAGTTTATCTGGCGTTCAATATACTAGATACAGTTAGGCCTGCGTTTCATACATCTGGAATTAGCAAACTAATTTGCTGGGGTTGGGAAAACATATATGTACCCATACTAGAATCTGTCAAAGAAAGCGGTACTCACATATAACAGTCATTCCATCTGTAATCCATACAGTCAAAAGACTGAAAGTATTCCAGTGAGGGAATTTTTTTTATTTAAAAAAGGCCAAGTTAGTTTATCTGGCGTTCAATATACTAGATACAGTTAGGCCTGCGTTTCATACATCTGGAATTAGCAAACTAATGTGCTGGGGTTGGGAAAACATATATGTACCCATACTAGAATCTGTCAAAGAAAGCGGTACTCACATATAACAGTCATTCCATCTGTAATCCATACAGTCAAAAGACTGAAAGTATTCCAGTGAGGGAATTTTTTTTATTTAAAAAAGGCCAAGTTAGTTTATCTGGCGTTCAATATACTAGATACAGTTAGGCCTGCGTTTCATACATCTGGAATTAGCAAACTAATTTTCTGGGGTTGGGAAAACATATATGTACCCATACTAGAATCTGTCAAAGAAAGCGGTACTCACATATAACAGTCATTCCATCTGTAATCCATACAGTCAAAAGACTGAAAGTATTCCAGTGAGGGAATTTTTTTTATTTAAAAAAAGGCCAAGTTAGTTTATCTGGCGTTCAATATACTAGATACAGTTAGGCCTGCGTTTCATACATCTGGAATTAGCAAACTAATGTGCTGGGGTTGGGAAAACATATATGTACCCATACTAGAATCTGTCAAAGAAAGCGGTACTCACATATAACAGTCATTCCATCTGTAATCCATACAGTCAAAAGACTGAAAGTATTCCAGTGAGGGAATTTTTTTTATTTAAAAAAGGCCAAGTTAGTTTATCTGGCGTTCAATATACTAGATACAGTTAGGCCTGCGTTTCATACATCTGGAATTAGCAAACTAATTTGCTGGGGTTGGGAAAACATATATGTACCCATACTAGAATCTGTCAAAGAAAGCGGTACTCACATATAACAGTCATTCCATCTGTAATCCATACAGTCAAAAGACTGAAAGTATTCCAGTGAGGGAATTTTTTTTTTATTTAAAAAAGGCCAAGTTAGTTTATCTGGCGTTCAATATACTAGATACAGTTAGGCCTGCGTTTCATACATCTGGAATTAGCAAACTAATGTGCTGGGGTTGGGAAAACATATATGTACCCATACTAGAATCTGTCAAAGAAAGCGGTACTCACATATAACAGTCATTCCATCTGTAATCCATACAGTCAAAAGACTGAAAGTATTCCAGTGAGGGAATTTTTTTTATTTAAAAAAGGCCAAGTTAGTTTATCTGGCGTTCAATATACTAGATACAGTTAGGCCTGCGTTTCATACATCTGGAATTAGCAAACTAATTTGCTGGGGTTGGGAAAACATATATGTACCCATACTAGAATCTGTCAAAGAAAGCGGTACTCACATATAACAGTCATTCCATCTGTAATCCATACAGTCAAAAGACTGAAAGTATTCCAGTGAGGGAATTTTTTTTATTTAAAAAAGGCCAAGTTAGTTTATCTGGCGTTCAATATACTAGATACAGTTAGGCCTGCGTTTCATACATCTGGAATTAGCAAACTAATGTGCTGGGGTTGGGAAAACATATATGTACCCATACTAGAATCTGTCAAAGAAAGCGGTACTCACATATAACAGTCATTCCATCTGTAATCCATACAGTCAAAAGACTGAAAGTATTCCAGTGAGGGAATTTTTTTTATTTAAAAAAGGCCAAGTTAGTTTATCTGGCGTTCAATATACTAGATACAGTTAGGCCTGCGTTTCATACATCTGGAATTAGCAAACTAATTTGCTAGGGTTGGGAAAACATATATGTACCCATACTAGAATCTGTCAAAGAAAGCGGTACTCACATATAACAGTCATTCCATCTGTAATCCATACAGTCAAAAGACTGAAAGTATTCCAGTGAGGGAATTTTTTTTATTTAAAAAAGGCCAAGTTAGTTTATCTGGCGTTCAATATACTAGATACAGTTAGGCCTGCGTTTCATACATCTGGAATTAGCAAACTAATGTGCTGGGGTTGGGAAAACATATATGTACCCATACTAGAATCTGTCAAAGAAAGCGGTACTCACATATAACAGTCATTCCATCTGTAATCCATACAGTCAAAAGACTGAAAGTATTCCAGTGAGGGAATTTTTATTTTATTTAAAAAAGGCCAAGTTAGTTTATCTGGCGTTCAATATACTAGATACAGTTAGGCCTGCGTTTCATACATCTGGAATTAGCAAACTAATGTGCTGGGGTTGGGAAAACATATATGTACCCATACTAGAATCTGTCAAAGAAAGCGGTACTCACATATAACAGTCATTCCATCTGTAATCCATACAGTCAAAAGACTGAAAGTATTCCAGTGAGGGAATTTTTTTTATTTAAAAAAGGCCAAGTTAGTTTATCTGGCGTTCAATATACTAGATACAGTTAGGCCTGCGTTTCATACATCTGGAATTAGCAAACTAATTTGCTGGGGTTGGGAAAACATATATGTACCCATACTAGAATCTGTCAAAGAAAGCGGTACTCACATATAACAGTCATTCCATCTGTAATCCATACAGTCAAAAGACTGAAAGTATTCCAGTGAGGGAATTTTTTTTATTTAAAAAAGGCCAAGTTAGTTTATCTGGCGTTCAATATACTAGATACAGTTAGGCCTGCGTTTCATACATCTGGAATTAGCAAACTAATGTGCTGGGGTTGGGAAAACATATATGTACCCATACTAGAATCTGTCAAAGAAAGCAGTACTCACATATAACAGTCATTCCATCTGTAATCCATACAGTCAAAAGACTGAAAGTATTCCAGTGAGGGAATTTTTTTTATTTAAAAAAGGCCAAGTTAGTTTATCTGGCGTTCAATATACTAGATACAGTTAGGCCTGCGTTTCATACATCTGGAATTAGCAAACTAATTTGCTGGGGTTGGGAAAACATATATGTACCCATACTAGAATCTGTCAAAGAAAGCGGTACTCACATATAACAGTCATTCCATCTGTAATCCATACAGTCAAAAGACTGAAAGTATTCCAGTGAGGGGATTTTGCTTATAAAAAATAATATATTTCATTGTGGTGCGAGTTGAATCGCAACAATGAAGAAAAATACTATTAAGGGACGAGGACGCGGTCGTGGTGGTGTCCGTGGAGCCTCTGTTGCTGGTAGAGGACGTGGCCGTTCGGCCCCAGGCGCACACAGTAGGGAACGAACTCCCTCAACTAGCCGGCAGAATGTACCGCAATATCTCGTGGGGCACAATGCCGCTCTTAGGATGGTAAGGCCTGAGCAGGTACAGGCATTAATCGATTGGGTGGCCGACAGTGCTTCCAGCACGTTCACCACATGGTCTTCCACCCAGTCTTCTGCGGAAAGCGCACAGGTGGCACCTGAAAACCAAGCCCATCAGTCTGTCACATCACCCCCAAGCATATCAGGGAAACGGTCTGAGCCACAAGTTATGCAGCAGTCTCTTCTTCTGTTTGAAGACTCTGCTTCCAGGGTTTCCCAGGGGCGTCCACCTAGCCCTTCCCCAGTGGAGGAAGACATACCATGCACTGACGCACAACCACTTATGTCTCCAGATGAAGAGGACATGGGAATACCACCACAGCAGAGTCACCGACTCTCTGATGATGACGAAACACAGGTGCCCACTGCCGCGTCTTTTTGCAGTGTGCAGACTGAACAGGAGGAGGTCAGGGAGGGAGACTGGGTGGAAGACGATGCAGAGGACGATGAGGTCTTAGACCCCACATGGACTGAAGGTCGTGGCGATGACTTTCACAGTTCAGAGGAAGAGGTAGTGGTGAGACCGAGACAACAGCGAAGCCAAAGAGGGAGCAGGGGGCCAAAGCAGACGAGCCGCCGCCCCCAGAGTTCGCCTGCTACTGGACATCGCCAACAGGGACCCAGCCCCACAAAGGCAGCTTCAAAGAGTTCCCTGGCATGGCACTTCTTTAAACAATGTCCTACCGACAAGACCCGAGTGACTTGCACGCTCTGCCATCAGAGCCTGAGGCGAGGCATTAACGTTCTGAACCTCAGCACAACCTGCATGACCAGGCATCTACATGCAAAGCATGAACTGCAGTGGGGTACACACCTTAAAAACCAGGCACTCGCTGAGGCTCCCCCTGCTCCCTCTACCGCTGCTGCCTCGGCTTCCGCCTCGAGAGGAATGTTGCCACCTGCCGAGCAGCAAACAGAGGATGTGCCACCGACACCACCACCACCGCCACCGTCAACTAGCGTCTCCACTATATCACACAGCAGCGTTCAGCTCTCAATATCTCAAACCTTAGAGAGGAAGCGCAAATTCCCCCCGAGTCACCCTCGAGCCCTTGGCCTGAACGCCAGCATTTCTAAACTGCTGGCCTTTGAAATGCTGTCATTCCGGCTGGTGGACACAGACAGCTTCAAAAAGCTGATGGCCATGGCTGTCCCGCAGTATGTGGTTCCCAGCCGCCACTACTTCTCCAAGACAGCCGTGCCTTCCCTGCACATGCAAGTGTCCGATAAAATCAAGTGTGCACTGCTCAACGCCATTTGTGGGAAGGTCCACCTAACCACAGATACGTGGACCAGTAAGCACGGCCAGGGACGCTATATCTCACTAACTGCACACTGGATGAATGTAGTGGCGGCTGGGCCCCCGGCGGACAGTTCCTTGGCGCACGTCCTTCCGCCCCCTAGGATCGCAGGGCATCATTCTCTGCCTCCTGTAGCCTCCTCCTCCTACTCGGCTTCCTCCTCCACTGCTTCCACCAGCTCATCCGGTCAGCCACACACCTTCACCACCAACTTCAGCACAGCCCGGGGTAAACGTCAGCAGGCCATTCTGAAACTCATATGTTTGGGGGACAGGCCCCACACCGCACAGGAGTTGTGGCGGGGTATTGAACAACAGACCGACGAGTGGTTTCTGCCGGTGGGCCTCAAGCCAGGCCTGGTGGTATGCGATAATGGGCGAAATCTCGTGGCAGCTCTGGGACTAGCCGGTTTGACGCACATCCCTTGCCTGGCGCATGTGCTGAACTTGGTGGTGCAGAGGTTCATTCACCACTACCCCAACGTGTCAGAGCTGCTGCATAAAGTGCGGGCCGTCTGTGCGCGCTTCCGCCGTTCACATCCTGCCGCTGCTCGCCTGTCTGCGCTACAGCGGAACTTCGGCCTTCCCGCTCACCGCCTCATATGCGACGTGCCCACCCGGTGGAACTCCACCTTGCACATGCTGGAGAGACTGTGCGAGCAGCAGCAGGCCATAGTGGAGTTTCAGCTGCAGCACGCTCGCGTCAGTCGTACTGCCGAACAGCACCACTTCACCACCAATGATTGGGCCTCCATGCGAGACCTGTGTGCCCTGCTGCGCTGTTTCGAGTACTCCACCAACATGGCCAGTGGCGATGACACTGTTATCAGCGTTACAATACCACTTCTATGTCTCCTTGAGAAAACACTTAGGGCAATGATGTTAGAGGAGGTGGCCCAGGTGGAGGAGGATGAGGGCTCGTTTCTAACACTTTCGGGCCAGTCTGTTCGAAGTGGCTCAGAGGGAGGTTTGTTTAAGCAGCAGAGGACAGGTTCACAAGTCGCCAGCCAAGGCACTGTACTGGAGGACGAGGAGGATGAGGAGGAGGAGGTGGAGGGGGACGAGGATGACGCAAGTTCACAGCGGGGTGGCAGCCCAGGCCCATCACTGGTGCGTGGCTGGGGGGATACGGTGGACGATGACGATACGCCTCCCACAGAGGACAGCTTGTCCTTACCCATGGGTAGCCTGGCCCACATGAGCGAATATATGCTCCAATGCCTGCGCAACGACAGCAGAGTTGCCCACGTTTTAACGTGTGCAGACTACTGGGTGGCCACCCTGCTGGATCCCCGGTATAAAGACAATGTGCCCACTTTAATTCCTGAACTGGAGCGCGACCGTAAGATGCGCGAGTACAAGCGCACGCTGATAGAGGCGCTCTTGAGAGCATTCCCACATGTCACAGGGGAACAGGTGGAAGGTGAAGGCAGAGGAGTGGCAAGAGGTCGCCAACGCAGCTGTGTCACGGCCAGCTCATCTGAGGGCAGGGTTAGCATGGCAGAAATGTGGAAAAGTTTTGTCTCCACGCCACAGCTATCTGCACCGACACCTGATACGGAACGTGTTAGCAGGAGGCAGCATTTCACTAACATGGTTGAACAGTATGTCTGCACACCCCTCCACATCCTGACGGATGGTTCGGCCCCATTCAACTACTGGGTTTCGAAATTGTCCACGTGGCCAGAGTTAGCATGTTATGCCTTGGAGGTGCTTTCCTGCCCGGCGGCCAGCGTTTTATCTGAACGCGTATTCAGCACGGCAGGGGGCGTCATTACTGACAAGCGCAGCCGCCTGTCCACAGTCAACGTGGACAAGCTGACCTTCATAAAGATGAACCAGGCATGGATCCCACAGGACCTGTCCCTCCCTTGTGCAGAGTAGTCCTTATTAACTGCCTAAAACATGTCTTGTTGTGCTACGGGCCACTTCTTTATTTGATACAAATTTTATGAAACCCACAGTTGAATGAAACTCTTCTCTGTCTGGGCGCCGGGGCCTAACCAGATGAAAGTGGCCGGTTAAACTAACGGGTGACATGAAGCCATAACCTCTGCCATGCTACCTCTGTCTTCTGTCTGGGTGCTGAGGCCTAAGTCAAATAAAGCGGTCTTCTGCTGTGCTGGGGGATATGAAGCTAATCTCTGACCTCTCTCCTCTGTCTGGGTCCAAAGGCCTAAATCACTGAAAGAGGCCTTCTCCTGTGGTGTGTGATATGATGCCAGAATATGTGCTGTGGGGCCTCTCTCCTCTTCCTGGGTGCAGGGGTCAAATAAACTAAATTGTGGCCTACTCCTGTGGTGGCTGATATGATGCCAGAATATGTGCTGTGGTGCCTCTCTCCTCTTCCTGGGTGCAGGGGTCAAAGTAACTAAATGGTGGCTTCTCCTGTGGTGGCTGATATGATGCCAGAATATGTGCTGTGGGGCCTCTCTCCTCTTCCTGGGTGCAGGGGTCAAAGTAACTCAATGGTGGCTTCTCCTGTGGTGGCTGATATGATGCCAGAATATGTGCTGTGGTGCCTCTCTCCTCTGTCAGGGTCCAAAGGCCTAAATCACTGAAAGAGGCCTTCTCCTGTGGTGTGTGATATGATGCCTGAATATGTGCTGTGGTGCCTCTCTCCTCTTCCTGGGTGCGGGGGTCAAAGTAACTCAATGGTGGCTTCTCCTGTGGTGGCTGATATGATGCCAGAATATGTGCTGTGGGGCCTCTCTCCTCTTCCTGGGTGCAGGGGTCAAAGTAACTCAATGGTGGCTTCTCCTGTGGTGGCTGATATGATGCCAGAATATGTGCTGTGGTGCCTCTCTCCTCTGTCTGGGTCCAAAGGCCTAAATCACTGAAAGAGGCCTTCTCCTGTGGTGTGTGATATGATGCCTGAATATGTGCTGTGGGGCCTCTCTCCTCTTCCTGGGTGCAGGGGTCAAAGTAACTCAATGGTGGCTTCTCCTGTGGTGGCTGATATGATGCCAGAATATGTGCTGTGGTGCCTCTCTCCTCTTCCTGGGTGCGGGGGTCAAAGTAACTCAATGGTGGCTTCTCCTGTGGTGGCTGATATGATGCCAGAATATGTGCTGTGGTGCCTCTCTCCTCTTCCTGGGTGCAGGGGTCAAAGTAACTAAATGGTGGCTTCTCCTGTGGTGGTTGATATGATGCCTGATTCTCTGCTGTGAATCCTCTCTCCTCCATCTGGGTGTAGGGGTCAAAGTCTTTCAAAGTCGCCTTCTCCTGTGCTGATTGATATAAAGCTGATGGTTGTGCCATCTGACATGGTTGCCAGGGTCTGATTCAATGGGGGCCTACTCCTGTGGTGGGTGATCTAAATGCCTGATTCTCTGCTGTGAAACCTCTCTCCTCCGTCTGGGTGTAGGGGTCAAAGTCTTTCAAAGTCGCCTTCTCCTGTGCTGATTGATATGAAGCTGATGGTTGTGCCATCTGACATGGTTGCCGGGGTCCCATTAAATTGCGGCCTACTCCTGTGGTGGTTGATATGATGCCTGATTCTCTGATGTGGAACCTCTCTCCTCTGTTTGGGTGAAGGGGTCAAAGTAACTAAATGGTGGCTTCTCCTGTGGTGGCTGATATGATGCCAGAATATGTGCTGTGGGGCCTCTCTCCTCTTCCTGGGTGCAGGGGTCAAAGTAACTCAATGGTGGCTTCTCCTGTGGTGGCTGATATGATGCCAGAATATGTGCTGTGGTGCCTCTCTCCTCTTCCTGGGTGCGGGGGTCAAAGTAACTCAATGGTGGCTTCTCCTGTGGTGGCTGATATGATGCCAGAATATGTGCTGTGGTGCCTCTCTCCTCTTCCTGGGTGCAGGGGTCAAAGTAACTAAATGGTGGCTTCTCCTGTGGTGGTTGATATGATGCCTGATTCTCTGCTGTGAAACCTCTCTCCTCCATCTGGGTGTAGGGGTCAAAGTCTTTCAAAGTCGCCTTCTCCTGTGCTGATTGATATAAAGCTGATGGTTGTGCCATCTGACATGGTTGCCAGGGTCTGATTCAATGGGGGCCTACTCCTGTGGTGGGTGATCTAAATGCCTGATTCTCTGCTGTGAAACCTCTCTCCTCCGTCTGGGTGTAGGGGTCAAAGTCTTTCAAAGTCGCCTTCTCCTGTGCTGATTGATATGAAGCTGATGGTTGTGCCATCTGACATGGTTGCCGGGGTCCCATTAAATTGGGGCCTACTCCTGTGGTGGGTGATCTAAATGCCTGATTCTCTGCTTTGAAACCTCTCTCCTCCGTCCGGGTGTAGGGGTCAAAGTCTGTCAAAGTTGCCTTCTCCTGTGCTGATTGATATAAAGCTTATGCTTGTGCCATCTGACATGGTTGCCGGGGTCTGATTCAATGGTGGCCTACTCCTGTGGTGGGTGATCTAAATGCCTGATTCTCTGCTGTGTAACCTCTCTCCTCCGTCTGGGTGTAGGGGTCAAAGTAACTAAATGGTGGCCTACTCCTGTGGTGGGTGATATGATGCCTGGTTCTCTGCTGTGGGACCTCTCTCCTTTGTCTGGGTGCTGTGGTCAAAATAATAGTAAGTGACCTTCTCCATTGGTGGGTGACTTGAAGCCTGATTCTGTGCTATGGGACCTCACTCCAATTAATATTGTTTAATTTTTATTTATTTTATGTTAACTCATCATTTCCCTATATACATTTGTTTGCAGGGGATTTAACTACATTTTGCTGCCTTTTGCAGCCCTCTAGCCCTTTCCGGGTGTGTTTTACAGCCTTTTTAGTGCCCAAAAGTTCGGGTCCCCATTGACTTCTATGGGGTTCGGGTTCGGGATGAAGTTCGGGTCGAGTTCGGATCCCGAACCCGAACATTTTTCGAAAGTTCGGCCGAACTCGTCGAACCCGAACATCCAGGTGTTCGCTCAACTCTATCCGTGTCCACCAGACGGAATAACAGCATTTCAAAGGCCAGGAATTTGGAAATGCTGGCATTCAGGGCCACGGATCGGGGGGGGGTAGGGGGGGTACTTCCTCTTTCGCTCCAGTGTTTGGAAAATAGACAGCTAAACGCTTCCATGGGACATTGTGGCGATGCTTGGTGACCGAGGTGGTGGTGTTGCTGCCACATCCTCTGTTTGCGGGTTGGCAGGTGGCACTGTCACTCCAGAGGGGGGTGAAGAGGCCGAGACTGCAGCAGAAGAGGAAGCAGGAGGAGCCAGAGACCTTTCTTGGTTTTTGAGGTGTCTACTCCAGTGCAGCTCGTGCTTTGCATTTAGATGCATGGTCATGCAGGTTGTGCTCAGGTTTAGAACGTTTATGCCTTGCTTCAGGCTCTGATTGCACAGCGTGCAAACCACTCGTGTCTTGTCGTCAGCACTTTGTCTGAATACTGCCACGCCAGGGAACTCCTTGGAGCTGGCTTTGGTGTGCTCGGTCCCTTGCTGCGGTGGGCAGTAGAAGGCGTACTGTCTAGGGATGGCCGTTCCACTTTTGCAACCTGCTCCCTCTTTTGCTGTGCTGGTGGCTCTGTGCAGCCACTGCCTCTTCCTCCGAACTACACAGGTCACTCGCATGACCTTGATTCCATGTGGGGTCGAGGACCTCATCTTCCACCCAGTCTTCACCCCTGCCCTCCTTGTCAGTCTGCACACTGCAAAAAGCCACAGCAGTTGGCACCTGTGTTTCGTCATCATCTGAGGTGCTCCTCCCATGTACTCATCCTGAAACATAAGTGGTTGGGCATCGGTGAACTCAATCTCTTCCACTTCTGGGGCAGGGCTATGTGGATGGCCCTGGAAAACCCTGCCAGCAGTGTCATCAAAAAGCAGAAAAGGCTGCTGCATGACTTGGGGCTCAGACTGCTTGCCTGATTTGCAAGGGGTGAGGTGAAAGACTGATGGCCATGGGCTGCAGGTGCCAACACTGATCTTTCAGCAGGGTGGGAGATAATGTGAAGGAACTGGAGGCACTGTCAGCTACCCTATCTACTATCGCCTGTACTTGTTCTGGCCTCACAATTCGCCGATGACATCACCTAAAGAGAAGACGTCATCGGCGCAGGCGCACTGAGGGAGTTCTGAGGAGACGAGTCTCCTCATCTCAGAGCGCCTGCGCCGAACGAACAGAGGCGCGCGATTTTTGAAATACTGACAGGGCTGGCCGGAGGAGGAGATCACGGCTGGCCCTGTCAATCAACACGGCGAGGGGGCGGTTTTCTGCTGCGGCTACCAGCAAGTAGACGCCCTACTTGCTGGTAGAGACCGGATTTACATATTATAAAACTTCGTTTTCTAAAGAAACGGCCGCATGAAAGTAAGTGATAAGATTATATTCTCCTATATCGCGCTATAAGGAATGTAACTATCCAAAAATATTCTCCTATATCGCGCTATAAGGAATATAACTATCCAAAAAAAAAAAAATGACTTTTGTGGGGTGACAGAAGCCCTTTAAGGACTCAACCCTATTTCACCTTAAGGACTTGCCCATTTTTTGCAAATCTGACCAGTGTCACTTTAAGTGCTGATAACTTTAAAACGCTTTGACTTACCCAGGCCGTTCAGAGATTTTTTTTTCGTCACATATTGTACTTCATGACACTGCTAAAATTG
Organism: Bufo bufo; assembly: GCF_905171765.1. NCBI lineage: Eukaryota > Metazoa > Chordata > Amphibia > Anura > Bufonidae > Bufo > Bufo bufo. Next base: position 174,915,554 of record NC_053390.1, on the reverse strand, counting down.
GGTCCAAAAAGTTAATTTTTTTGCATAAAAAAATACCAAATTGACAAACAAATTGGAAAAAATTAGCAAATTTCGAAGTTTCAGTTTCTCTACTTCTGTAATACATAGTAATACCCCCTAAAATTGTGATGACTTTACATTCCCCATATGTCTACTTCATGTTTGTATCATTTTGGGAATGATATTTAATTTTTTGGGGATGTTACATAGCTTTGAAGTTTAGAAGCACATTTTTAAATTTTTCAGAAATTTTCCAAATCCCACTTTTTATGGACCAGTTAAGGTTTGAAGTCACTTTGTGAGGCTTACATAAAAGAAACCATCCAAAAATGTTAACCCTTTACGTCTTCCACAAGACTTCATGGCAAATGGACATAAAATGTAAGAATTTCGATTTTTGGGAAAATTTTCCAATATAATATATTTTTTCCTGGAAAAAAATAAGGGTTAACTGCCAAACAAAACTCTAAATGGGTTGCCCTGATTCAGTAGTTTGCATAAACACCCCATATGTGGTCGTAAACTACTGTTTGGCCAAACGGGAGGACATAGAAGGAGGGGAACGCCACATGGTTTTTGCAAGGCAGATTTTGCAGGACTGGTTTTGTTTATACCATGTCCCATTTGAAGCCCCCCGTTTTACCCCTAGAATAGAAATTTCAAAAAAGTGACTCCATCTAAGAAAGTACACCCCTCAAGGTATTCAAAACTGGGTTTACAAACTTTTTTTATAACCCTTTAGGTGTTCCACAAGAGTTAATGGCAGATGGAGAAACAATTTTGAAATTTAAATTTTTGGGAAAATTTCCCATTTTAACCCATTTTTTCCAGTAATAAAGTAAGGGTTAACTGCCAAACAAAACTCAATATGGGTTGTCCTGATTCTGTAGTTTGCAAAAACACCCCATATGTGGTCGTAAACCACTGTTTGGGCAATCAGGAGGACATAGAAGGAGGGGAATGCCATATGGGTTTTGGAAGGCAGATTTTGCAGGACTAGTTTTGTTTATACCATGTCCCATTTGAAGCCTCCCGTTGCACCCCTAGAATAGAAATTCCAAAAAAGTGACTCCATCTAAGAAAGTACACCCCTCAAGGTATTTAAAACTGGGTTTACAAACTTTGTTAACCCTTTAAGTGTTCCACAAGAGTTAATGGCAGATGGAGAAACAATTTTGAAATTACTATTTTTTGGAAAATTTTCCATTTTAACCCTTACTTTATTACTAGAAAAAATGGGTTAACAGCCAAACAAAACTCAATATGGGTTGCCCTGATTCTGTAGTTTGCAGAAACACCCCATATGTGGTCGTAAACTACTATTTGGCTAAACGGCAGGACATAGAAGAAGGGGAACGCCATATGGTTTTTGGAAGGCAGATTTTGCTGGACTGGTTTATTTACACCATGTACCCTTTCAAGCCCCCTGATGCACCCCTAGAAGAGAAACTCCATAAAAGTGACCCCATCTAGGAAACTACGGGATAAGGTGGTTGTTGTTTTGGGACTATTTTAGGGGTAAATATGATTTTTGGTTGCTCTATATTACACTTTTTTGAGGCAAGGTAACAAAAAATTAAAATTCTAAAATTGTTTCTACATTCGCTATTTAGTTTTGTGGAACACCTAAAGGGTTAACAAAGTTTGTAAAGTAACTTTTGAATAACTTGAGGGGTGTAGTTTTTTAGATGGAGTCACTTTTTTGGAGTTTCTAGTCTAGGCTACATCAGGGGGGGCTTCCAATGGGACATGGTGTCAAAAAACCAGTCCATCAAAATCTGCCTTCCAGAAACCATATGGAGTTCCCTTCGTTCTATGACCTGCCGTGTGGCTATATAGCCATTTACAACCACATATGGGGTGTTTCATCAAACTACAGAATCAGGGCCATAAATATTTAGTTTTGTTTGGCTGTTAATCCTTGCTTTATTACCGGAAAAAAAAGGATTCAAATGGAAATTTTGCCCAAAAATTGGTCTTTTGGCACCGTTTTTATTTTATATTTTTAACGCTGTTCAACCGAGGGGTTTAGTCAAATGTTATTTTTATAGTGCAGATTCTTACGGACGCGGCGATGCCTAATATGTCTACATTTTAAAATGTATTTAGATTTTACACTATATTATCATTTTAGGAACCCAAAAAATTATTTTAGTATCTCCATAGCCTGGGAGCTACAGGTTTGTTTTTTTTTGTTGGGCGACTATCTAATGTAGGGGCTCATTTTTTGCGGGATGAGATGGCGATTTTATTGGCACTAATTGGGGGTGCATATGACATTTTGATCGCTCGCTATTACACTTTTTGTGATGTTAGGTGACAAAAAATTGCATTTTTTACACTTTTTTTTTTTTTAACGCTGTTCATCCGGGGGGGTTGGGTTACATGTTAATTTTATAGAGAAGATTTTTACGTACGCGGCGATGCCCAATATGTATGGCTCCCAGACTTTGGAGACACTAAGCAGGCATCCTGAAAATGCGGTCCTCCAGATGCTGTAAAACTACAATTCCCACCATGCCCTGCTGATAGCTGTAGGTTGTCTGGGCATGCTGGGAGTTATAGTTTTACAACATCTGGAGGGCCGCAGTTTGAGGATGCCTGCACTAAAACTAATATTTTTTTTTGGAAAAAAATAATTGTTTCCGTGTCTCCAAAGTCTGAGACCCATAGTTTTTTATGTTCTCTAGGGGACTGTTGGGGATTATAAAAATTTAGTACTCCATGGAAGTGTGATACTCCCTGAAGCAATCGATAACGCAGAGGCCCGGATGATCGGGGGACACGTGTCGCACTGAGTGGTGGTGTCCTTCCGTATCCCCCTCCTGCGACACACTCTGCACTTTTTTGGGGTTCGTCCCTTCTTTCCAGTATGGGGGACCACACCGGGAAAATGTTGGCCAGGGACATTCCGGGTGCCTCCAATTCCCGAGGTACTCTGGCCTGCTCTTTCCTGGTCCGAAAAGATCAGGTCCTTGAGGACTGCTCATAGAATTGGAGGAATGTCCCTGTGCTGTCAGCGCTTCGGGATAGTACAAAAGAGTTGTACATGGCAACCTGCACCAAGTCGACCGCAACTTTTTTGTACCATGCCCGTGTTTTGCGCATGACATTATATGGCTTGAGGACTTGATCAGAGAGATCAACTCCTCCCATATACCGATTGTAGTCGACGATACAATCGGACTTGAGGACCGTTGCCGCGGTACCTCGCACAGAGATGGGGGTGGTGCTGTTACCGTGTATTGTGGACAGCATAAGGACATCCCTCTTGTCCTTATACCTGACCAGCAACAGGTTTCCACTGGTAAGGGCACGGGTCTCACCCCTGGGGATAGGTGGCAGGGGGGGGTCTAGGGTCTGAAAGCTGAAACAAAAAAAAGTTTAGAATAAAAGTGCTTTTTTTTTCTTTTTTCCTAACTAACTTTTCCCTTCTATCCCTGCCTAACAGTGCCTCTCCCTCACTGACTCTAACCTACTTGGAGGGCGATGGGTGCAGGAGGGTGATGAATGCCGATTAGGGGGGACTCAGGAGCTGGTGCTGGACGGTGCTGCAGGGTGCTCGTGCAGAACAGGAAGAGGAGGGGAGAGAGGAGCGCAGGAAGTTTGAATCTCGCACCTCTCTCCCCTGCACCAATCAGCACCCTGGACAGCAGCATTCAGCACAAGGGCCAGCACGCCACCGATCGCAGTCTTTTTCCGGTTCATCAGGTCACCGGAGACCCGATGAATTGACCTGCGGTTTTCTGCGATCGCCGATACGGGGGGGTCACATGACCCACCCTGGCGTTGTGACAGGATGCCGGCTGAATGATTTCAGCCAGTATCCTGTTCCGATTAACCCCCACGGCGCCGCAATCGCGATTTAAACTTAGGACGTACCGGTACGCCATGAGTCCTTAAGGATTCGGGAAATAGGGCTTACCGCTACGCCCTAAGTCCTTAAGGGGTTAATGGTTTTATTTGACTGACAGGAACGCAGCGTAGGCCGCAAATGTACTTTATAGCAACAAAAATTTTTATTTTTTAAGCAAAATATTAAACTTCAGTATTTGGCGGTTTTATTGGACTGTCAGAAATGCAGCACAGGGCATAAAGGTACTTTATTGCTCACAAAAAAGGTTTTTTTGAACCCTAAATAAAACAGATGGATTTAACTGTGATTATTTTTCACTCTCACAAATGAAGCACAGGGGCTTTTAACATTAAAAATTGTGGATATGTCCCCCCTACAATGGAACAGATGGATTTGCTGAATTTATGTGCCTGCCTGTCACATGTGCAGGCCTCAGAGGTACTTTACACCCAAAAATGGGAATTTGAAGCCCAAAAATGTAACTGCAGTATTTAATGGTTTTATTTGCCTGACTGGAATGCAGCGTAGGCCGCCAATGTACTTTATAGCAACAAAAAAATTGAATTTTTCAGCAAAATATTAAACTTCAGTATTTGGCGGATTTATTGGACTGTCAGAAATGCAGCACAGGGCAAAGAGGTACTTTATTGCCCCCAAAAAAGGGTTTCTTTAACCATAAATGAAACAAATGGATTTAACTGAGATTATATTTCACTCTCACAAATGAAGCACAGGGGTCTTTAACATAAAAAATGGAGGATATGTCACCCCTTCAATGTAACAGATGGATTTGCTGAATTTATGTGCCTGCCTGTCACATATGCAGTGCAGTAGAGAAAAAGGTTTCTGATCAGGCGCAAACACACAGGCTCCAATCTGTCTCTTATAGGTGAATCTTCTTTAATTGCATAAACTGTATAGAACAACGCGTTTCGGGGCTCAAAGTGTCCCCTTTATCAGGTTAACAGTAGTCACAATAACTAATGGTAAATACAGGTATATAAAGAGGAAAAAAAAACGCCAAAAAACGGGTTACCTGAGAGCTGCCCACAAATGGGAGGGGCTAGCTCCAGGTAATATGTCACAGATAAGAATATAGCTATTCAAAACATACATAACATCTCAGTATATATTTATAGCCCATAATTAGTGATGGTACAGGGTGGTATATTACAAATAATAATCGGCGATTATCTATTTTATCTATAGAGATAAGGAGGGAGGAACAGAGTCACATGACCGCAGTGATGCGGTCATGTGATCAGAGCAGAGCGGCTGCTGAGTTCGGCGCCCGACGCCTGCGCTCTGCTTCCCTGTAATTCTTGTTCGGGCATCTGGTCATGTGATCACAGGACTCGCGATCACATGACCAGTGTCTATGACTATAGAGACGCTGCTCTGTGGAGACCCAGAGTATGCGCTCCGCTCACCAGTATTCAATTAGAGGGCGGCTGTTATCATAAGCGCAGGATCGCGATCAAAATCCACATCTGCTTAGCTGGTTAGAAGGAAGGTTAGAGGGAAGTCCAGTGTCCCTGAAATAGAGGCACTGGGCGTATTATGATGATATGAATTTGACCACAATTGATATCGGGGTACATGTATTGACTAGAAGAATATAAATATAAATATATATATAAATATATAGATAAAAGAAAGATAAATAAATATATATATATAAAACAGGAATCAAAGTACTTATACAGAATAAAAGATATATATAATGAATAAAAATATGCAAAACAGATATGCGCATTACGGCTAAAAAAGCTAATAGCCATGAAGCACGTTTTTTAGCCTCTAAAATATATAGGTAAAAATATAGGAAAATATGAAAAAAAAATATATATAGGAACATGTAAACATATGAACACATCCACCCTGTTGGAGGCAAGGGTTGAGGAGAGTATATATCAACTTCGTAAAAAATATGTAAAAATATATATATAAAAATATATAAAAATATATAAATACATATGTGTATACGTGTATATACGCACACACATGCCAATCCAGCTATAAATTAATCTCAAAAGCTTTGTTGAGGCCGTATGGATGCAGACTATTCAACTTGAAGATCCAGTACATTTCTCTACGTCTAATGTGCTGGATATCCTTATGTAGGTGACACAGGATTTGTTCAATTGGGGTCACCTTAAATCCGGCTGAACTACCTTCATGGTGTTCCGCAGCGTGTCTGGAAACACTGTGTTTCCAATTTTTTTTCTTAATCTTAGATCTATGTGTATTCAATCTATTACGCAGTGTTTAAATCGTGCGCCCCACATACTGTAAATTGCACGGACACTCTAGGAGATATATAACGTGGCTGGATTCACAGTTTAGGCTGCTCAAAATGGGGAATGACTCCCCACTCACTCGGCTGTAAAAAACAGATGTTTGGCATATATTGGAGCAGCATAGGCATTTTTTGTGTCCGCACTTGGAGCTACCTTTGGGGGCAGCAGTATCGTCACTCACAATGTGATGTGTAGCAGGATTGAGTTTGCTAGGTGCCAGAATGTTTTGAGGGTACGCGCTCTTTTGTACGTGAGTCTGGGAAATTCTGGAATGATTTGATTCAAGATGGGGTCTCTTTTTAAGATGTGCCAGTGTTTTTCTAAAACCGCTTTGAATATTAGATGATTTTGGTTAAAAGTGGTAATAAAATTGCAACAATATTTTCCATTATTAATCTCTTTTTTCTTTTTGGACACTGGGATCAAACATTCATCTTGGGTGAGTTCTGTGGCCTTTTTTCTTGCGCCAAATATGATACTGGGGGGATAACCTTTCTGGGTGAACCTGGAGGCCAAAATATCGCACTGCTGGTGAAAGTCGTCCTCGCGAGTACAATTTTGTCTGAGTCGTTTGAATTGACTGAAGGGGATGTTCGTTTTCCATTTCCTATAATGTGTACTCTTGAAGTCTAAATAGCTATTGCTATCGACCTTTTTGAAAAAAGTGCGTGTATTTATTTTGCTGTCCTGAATAAGATTTCTAAGTCAAGAAACTCGTTTTTTTTATTATCAAATGTACCGGTAAAAGTAATTCCCCAATCGTTGGTGTTAATATACGAAATGAAATTATCTATAGATATTAGGTCCCCATTCCAAATAAAAATCAGATCGTCTATATATCTACGGAAGAAGACAATGTTGTTGTTGGCCCAGAAGCTTGATTGGTATATGAATGTCTTCACCACTAATAATATTAAATACTGGCTTAAACCCGATACATCAGACAGAACACAGGCAATCATACCCAACCACACCCAGCTATCCCTACTCTAATGGATAACACTATTGAAACAATAATACATCACATATGACAACCAACCCTCCCAGTGTTAGTGCTACCCACATTCAACCTTCCCCTTTAAAAAAACAAGACCACAAATATAGAAGGTTTCAAAAACCTTGGGTGTCATACTCCAATCGGAATAGATCAAACCATAACGATATGTCACGGTCCCAAGGTAATAGACCCAATAAGCACTATAGATTACAGACTTACCACACACCCAAATATAATGGAATATCAACTGTAAATACCCTAATTTCTGAGCAATATACACCTCATAGTGTCTGTCACACCCCCATCAATAGATCTGTACATACAAATGGTCGATTAGACAACACAGTTATTCAGGAATCCCCAGTTTCTGTATTTCAGACTCCGTTACTCACCCCAAGGGGAATACATGTTCCCCTTATTACCAATACCACACTAACCCTTACCTCCCCGTCCTCCATATTCTCCACAGAAATAATAAATACTTGTGGTCCACTCAATCTACCACCAACTGAGTTTTCTATCCATCCCGACCAACATCCATCAGTCACATCCAATTCCCCCACTCCCTCAGCCTCTTCTGATCTGGAGATTGACTCTCTCCTTACCATCCATGAGAGCACCCCTCCGTCCACCACCCCACACGTGGATATATTTGCCAGTACATCCTCTACCACCTCTGCTTATATCGATTTGAACCAACAAAATGGCTCACCTACCATAGAATCCTCATTAGCTGGCCCTTTCACATCTATGGTATCTTTTTTAGACCTTCCTCCTCTGATTCATCCCACTACTATCCATTCCATTCCAAAAAAGCCCAAAAACCACCAATATAGCCCTTTTTTTCGCCCACTAGGCCACAAATCTGTAAAAAGAAAAAATCAAGGAGAGGCTGTAGAGCAGGTCAGCGCAAAAAGAAAAATTCCAACCCCTCACAGCCAACACTGATTCTAAACCAGATGTATCACCCCTTTCCTATGGCATCTTTAATCTGTCTAGTCATATACTGACACCTAATGAGATTGCAGTACTATCTAAAGGACTCTCCTTTTGCCCTACTAGCAAAATCAAAGAATTTGATCTTTTTCTCGACCTGAATCGATAATTAAGAAACTTACCTTAAAAGGCACTTTAAGATAAAGGAAAATTTGAATACTGGGTCCAAATTAGAGCCCATACTATATCCCCTGACATGGAACAGATTGTAGCTTTACCTCCAATACCTTCTGGTCTTAAACCACCCTCAACCTTTTATCCCATTCACCATAAGGGAAATTTCCTTGACACTTTTTATTCTGTGGTTTCAAAACGACATACAGGGATATTAATCATAAACAAGAAATAAGGCAAAACATGAAATTATCGGAAAAAACTAGCCCTGAAAAAATTACAAACTAGATACCGATCTAATCATTAGAAAGCCGACAAGGGGGGGGGGGCATCGTCATTCAGAACCGTGCAGATTATGTGAAAGAAGCTCTAAATATTCTAACTAACGATAAATATTATTTACCCTTGAGTGTGACCCCTCTGAAACATATTAGAAGAGTTTCAGACTCTAATAAAATCTGGGGATCCCGTCTGAATAAGAAAGAAAGGGATTACATTATGGTCAAAGAGTCCACACCAGCTACTTTTTACCATCTTCCTAAATCCACAAGGATATTCAACATCCACCGGGACGACCCATAATATCGGTGGCTCTTCTCTCACACGGAATCTGTCACATTACATTGACATCCATCTACAGAAACACGTTCTTAATTTAAATCCCATCTTAGAGATTCTGCATCCCTCATTTCCCTACTTAAAGACATCGAGTGGTCAGATGGTTACCATTGGGTGACTTTGGATGTATCAGCACTATACTCGAACATTTCCCATGACTTGGGGATGAAGTGCACTTCCAGTTTTCTAGATAATGATTCAGAAATGCCTGCTTACGCAAAAAACATTTATCATGAGAGGTATTGAGTTTATACTTAAGCATAACGTTGTTTACATTTCAAAATGATATCTATAAGCAAATACGTGGAACCGCTATGGGAGCCGTTTTGCGCCCTGTTTGCGAATTTGTTTATGGGGGCGTTTGAGGAGACATTCATATACCAATCAAGCTTCTGGGCCGACAACAACATTGTCTTCTTCCGTAGATATATAGACGATCTGATTTTCATTTGGAATGGGGACCTAATATCTATAGATAATTTCAATTCGTATATTAACACAACGATTGGGGAATTACTTTTACCGTTACATATTGATAATAAAAAAAACGAGTTTCTTGACTTTAGAAATCTTTATTCAGGACAGCAAAATAAATACACGCACTTTTTTCAAAAAGGTCGATAGCAATAGCTATTTAGACTTCAAGAGTACACATTATAGGAAATGGAAAACGAACATCCCCTTCAGTCAATCAAACGACTCAGACAAAATTGTACTCGCGAGGACGACTTTCACCAGCAGTGCGATATTTTGGCCTCCAGGTTCACCCAGAAGGTTATCCCCCCAGTATCATATTTGGCGCAAGAAAAAAGGCCACAGAACTCACCCAAGATGAATGTTTGATCCAGTGTCCAAAAAGAAAAAAGAGATTAATAATGGAAAATATTGTTGCAATTTTATTACCACTTTTAACCAAAATCATCTAATATTCAAAGCGGTTTTAGAAAAACACTGGCACCATCTTAAAAGAGACCCCATCTTGAATCAAATCATTCCAGAATTTCCCAGACTCACGTACAAAAGAGCGCGTACCCTCAAAAACATTCTGGCACCTAGCAAACTCAATCCTGCTACACATCACATTGTGAGTGACGATACTGCTGGCCCCCAAAGGTAGCTCCAAGTGCGGACACAAAAAATGCCTATGCTGCTCCAATATATGCCAAACATCAGTTTTTTACAGCCGAGTGAGTGGGAAGTCATTCCCCATTTTGAGCAGCCTAAACTGTGAATCCAGCCAAGTTATATATCTCCTAGAGTGTCCGCGCAATTTACAGTATGTGGGGCGCACGATTCAAACACTGCGTATAGATTGAATACACATAGATCTAAGATTAGAAAAAATTTGGAAACACAGTGTATCCAGACTCGCTGCGGAACACCATGAAGGTAGTTCAGGCCGGATTTAAGGTGACCCCAATTGAACAATCCCGTGTCACCTACATAAGGATACCAGCACATTTAGGACGTAGAGAAATGTACTGATCTTCAAGTTGAATAGTCTGCATCCATACGGCCTCAACGAAGCTTTTGAGATTAATTTATAGCTGGATTGGCAGTGTGTGTGCGTATATACACGTATACACATATGTATTTATATATTTTTTATATATATACTTTTACATATTTTTCCTTGCCCCCAACAGGGTGGATGTGTTCATATGTTTACATGTTCCTATATATATTTTTTTTTTCATATTTTCCCATATTTTTACCTATATATATTAGGGGCTAAAAAACGTGCTTCATGGCTATTAGCTTTTTAGCCGTAATGCGCATATCTTTTTTGCATATTTTTATTCATTATATATATCTTTTATTCTGTATAAGTACATTCATTGATTCCTGTTTTATATATATATATATTTATTTATCTTTCTTTTATCTATATATTTATATATATATTTATATTTATAATTCTTCTAGTCAATACATGTACCCCTATATCAATTGTGGTCAAATTCATATCATCATAATACGCCCAGTGCCTCTATTTGAGGGACACTGACTTCCTCTAACTTCCTTCTAACCAGCTAAGCAGATGTGGATTTGATCGCGATCCTGCGCTTATGATAACAGCCGCCCTCTAATTGAATACTGGTGAGCGGAGCGCATACTCTGGGTCTCCACAGAGCAGCGTCTCTGTAGTCATAGACACTGGTCATGTGATCGCGAGTCCTGTGATCACATGACCAGATTGCCCGAACAAGAATATAGGGGAAGCAGAGCGCAGGCGCCGGGCGCCGAACTCAGCAGCCACTCTGCTCTGATCACATGACCGCATCACTGCGGTCATGTGACTCTGTTCCTCCCTCCTTATCTCTATAGATAAATAGATAATCGCCGATTATTATTTGTAATATACCACCCTGTACCATCACTAATTATGGGCTATAAATATATACTGAGATGTTATGTATGTTTTTGAATAGCTATATTCTTATCTGTGACATATTACCTGGAGCTAGCCCCTCCCATTTGTGGGCAGCTCTCAGGTAACCCGTTTTTTGGCGGTTTTTTTTCCTCTTTATATACTGTATTTACCATTAGTTATTGTGACTACTGTTTACCTGATGAAGGGGACACTTTGAGCCCCGAAACGCGTTGTTTCTATACATTTTATGCAATTAAAGAAGATTCCCTATAAGAGACGGATTGGAGCCTGTTGTTTGGCCTGATCAGAAACCTTTTCTCACAAGCATCCTTTGGGGGATTGGGCCTCCGATCCCAAAGATAACCTCTTCGCGGCTAAATTCACGGATCAGGAAAGTCTCTCTTTTACTTACATACCTACAATAGAGTTTGTGTTATTATTGCACAACCTAAAAAGGTGAGCACCTTAACTTGTTAAGCAATTAAGTTTGTACTGACATACTACCCTATTGGGCGCTCCCCCATACCCTTTCTTTTGTCTCTTGTTCCCCTCCTGACCGAGGGTATTCTAGACTCGCAAGTGGTTACCAAGACATATGCAGTGCAGAACTTAGAGGCACTTTACAACAAAAAATTTAAATATGTCGCCCCAAAATGGAACAGATGGATTTAACTGATTATATTTCACTCTCAGAAATGCAGCACAGGGGTACTTTACAGAAAAAAATGGGGATATGTCACCCCCTTTGTCCCTGAACTCATAGACTGTATTATTTTCCCTTCCCCTGGCACATATGCAGTCTAGGTGCACTTTAAAAATGGGTATATGTCAGCACTGAACTACAAGAACAGGATTAAATGATTGTCCCTGGCACATTGCAGTACTGGTCCACTGCTGTTGCACAAAATGGCCACCGACACCCACCTAACTAACAGATGGATTAAAACATTTTTTTCAGTCTCACTGGGCTCAGGGCAGGGAACAAAAATGTTGCATTGCACCCCCAAAACAAAAAATGCTGTAGATCGCTGACTTCACACCAAGTGCAGATATTAGAGTCTTTCCTAATCTCTCCCTCACAGCAGCAGCATCCTTTACCTACAACTAGTAAGAGCAGAGTGACATGTGGCGCTACGTGACTCCAGCTTATATAGAGGCTGGGTCACATGCTGCACTGGCCAATCACAGTCATGCCATTAGTAGGCATGGCTGTGATGGCTTCTAAGGGCACACTAGTTAAACGCTTGTTGATTGGATGCCCTGCAGCCTTTCAAAAAGTACAATTAAATCACCGAACACAGAACTCTAACCCAAACTTTACGAAAATGTTCGGGTTTAGGTCCGGGTACAAAAAACCTAAAGTTCGGTATGAACCCGAACTTTACAGTTCGGGTTCGCTCAACCCTACATATATCTTATTTCAACGAGGGCTTTCCCGCGGGCTATGTACCTTTCAGTCTAATATGGTGTTATGTTAGTTTTATTGCTGCAGCCTATCTAACGTGCCTTTCAATTGCTCAGTACAATACCATTGGGTAAGAGTAAAGTGTCTCATTATTGTTTCAATTTCCGAGCTAGAGAGGATTTGCACTATGAAACTGCGCCATTTTCTAAGGACCTTCCCTACACTTCTCTCCTTACGCCTTTCTGCTTCTCTATGTTCCAGTGACAGCAAACCTTTCAGGTTTTGCAAAATTGTCCCTCTTTTGATGGGTTGTGGGCTGTAGCCAATTTTGCAAGAGACATCTCTTATTCACCAAGCAAATGGCATTAAAAAGGGACCGGTAGCCTTTGTTCATTTGTGCCCTCACTGCTCGTCTCCTCCCAGCAATGGAAGAGATAGATCATAGGTCTTAGGGGAATATCAAGGCTTATTCAATTATCAAAAACTAGCATCCATACTGACATTTGTTTCTGATAATCTGCCCAATAATAGTCCCATGTAAAGTGTCTTAGTTCTACAATGACTTAAAGGGAACCTTGTCATGTGGATATTTGATTATAATCTAACAAATTATATACATTCATTAACTACTAAAAAGTACCTTAGTATGTATTCACTTACTGGTGTGACAGATGGTTACCCTCATAATATACACACAAAGATGCTGCATGCCGCATTGCTAATGAGCTGATTTGAGTCCGGCGTGATGTCATTGAGTCCAGCGTATATTTAATTCAGAGCTATAGCCACTCCCCTGCCCACCTGCTGCTGATTCCTATGGAAACAAACTGTCATTCAGCAGCAGGTAGGCGGGGAGAGTCAGGAGCTCATGAATATTCATGACTCATCATTATCAGCTGGAGCTTTTCAATACAAGATGTTGGCAGTTTGACTGGGTCAATTAAAGAAAGTGACCAGGATTGTGCTAAGAGAATCAGACACTTATTTATGTTGCCCTTAGTTAGGACACCATAAAACTGGTGACAGGTTCCCTTTAAGAAGAAGTGTTACGCAGAGAAGGTAAATAATGAAAGTTTCACTACTACTATAGTTCCCACCCCTGGTAATGAATGTTTGGAACGCTTTGAATATACAGGTAAAGTATATGAACAGCAATTCCCTAAATTAAAATGATTGAGAAAGCTCATTTTTTAGCCTCCTCTCAGTACCTATGGATTTAAAAGTTCTTATTTATTTGCTGGCCATGTTGTGTCCTTTACCTTCATAAATATTCTAGATATCGAGCTCTATTAAACCATAGAGAGAAACCATCCATTTCTGATAGCAGCACAGAACAGAGTTTGAGCTCCAGGCCTTTTCAGTACATGGCATCTTATTCACTGCATACATTATGCAATCCACTTTCCCTCAGTATTTAACAGCTATTTAAACCAGCAATGGTACTGTATTTTTAGCACATTTTACAATGTGTCAATGCTAGTCAGTTACATAATCTGAAAGAGGGATTGAGACAAGTAAGCAAGCACAACTGTAAGACAATTCACTATATTGAAATGCTATGTTTTGGGGTATTCATCAAAATTGTCACATTGCTGTTATAAAAAGAGACATAAAGAGGTCCTGATACTTTAGCAGGGGAAAAAAAATGTTAAGTATTCCTATGTAAAGGGGGAAGAATGAAGGGATGCCTTGAAATGTACTAAACTGTAGACATAGTTAAAAGCTCCTGGTACAAAAGTACAGTTGTTCAGCCCTATGCCTGTACAACGCCACTTCATTGCCCCCGGGCCGGCCACAAACCATTCAAAATGTTCAGTGTTAACTTCATTGGCTGAGGGGGCTCAAAAGGTGCCCCATATAAGAAGAACAGCACTATAAATGATGCTTAAGGAATATACCATGCCACCTAATATTGGTTCAGCCAAGGCCTGGCTGTTAGGAAAGTACTGTGCGATTTTATTTCCAGACAACCTGGTTTGGCGAGCTCAAGAGAATGCATGATCAAAGCTTCCTGGTGCTGCTTCCTAGGAACAGGGGTCACTGATATGACTCTAGTGGCAAATCCTAATGATTGTCAGGAAGAGGGGGCACTGTATCCACTTCCATACTGTATACGCTATTATAAAATTGTCATGCTTAACACTAACTGCCAAAACTTGGGGCCAGTTGACATCTTCTTCTGCAAAGTTCAGGGAGCAGAATTCCTGGACATCCATTACTGTCCACTTTTTATCATGTGTACCAATTTAATGTCATTTTATGTTGTATTTGTGTGACTTTTCAGCCTCAATTTTAGCATTAGGACGTGAAATAATTCTTTGGTTTTCGGAAGTACAATGCAATACATGTAACTAAATCAAGGACTTAAAGTGCAGCGTGTGAATGAGTGGTTAAGCATGACATTTAATAAGGGGTCACCATTTCAACTGCATTTAAAACACACTGTATACAATAGGACTCTATTAAAGATGACAAATTACTATGGACAAAGGAACAAAACACTTTCCTGTTAATAGTAATTTTCTATAATTATCTGATAACAATCTACTCAAAAACCAGTCCTCTGTCATAACTCTCAATGAATAGGTTCAATCTTTGTGATACCCATTACAGTCACTGAAACCATTATGAAACATGAACAATAGGCCTACACAATGGCTATCTCTAAAGAGAATACAAGAGCCCTATGAAATAAATCTCAGCCTGTGCATTAAAAAGGTTTAATATTTTAAGTCATTCTCTATTTTTAGGAATTACTAACATTACTAAACATTATCTAACATTTACAGTATATTACTAGCAGCTGAAAATGCAAATATTAATTACCAACACTTTAAAGTCGGTGAGCACTGCCCCCCCCCCCCCCCCCCCCTCTGCTTGGTACCATCATATCATCTTAACATCCCTGTACAGAGCTTTTATGTGGTGCTGAATGCAGCAGGAGCTGCTGTGCACAGAAGTCGGTGAGAAACCCCCCCCCCCCTTCTTCTTGATACCGTCTATATCACGCTTCCCTGTACAGAGCTTCCATGTGGGCGCTGAATTGCATCAGGAGCGGTCGACCACAGTTTGGTGAAGCAGAAGCAGCTAAGCCAAATGCACAGGTTAGCATAGCAGGAGCTGCTTCCTTCTGCACTGCTGAGTGGAGTGAGTTTGGATGGGACGGCTTCCTAACCCCACCCCCACTTGGTACACCTACATCATGTTGCACATTCGTGTATAGTGTTTTCAATGTGGACGATGACTGTTAGTGTAGCAGGAGATGCTCTTCGCTACACTGGTGAGTAGGTGGTGTGGCATTATTCTGCCTCAACCCTCACCCCCAACTGGTGAGTGCTGGCACAGTGTCCTCTACAGTATAACCAATGTGTCAAGTTCGCCTCTATTGCCCACATATATAGCATTTTTCCGGACTATAAGATTGCATCTAACTATAAGACACACCTTTTCTACTTATTAAAGCCTCCTTAGTGGCAGCACTGCTGCATACACAACACCCGATAAATGCAGCTTTGTTATGTAGCCGACATACACACACAGCAACAGCTGCATACCACTCTTGAAAAACAAAGCTTTGTTTAAACTTACAGAGGACCTTTCCACTAGAATAAAAAATCTAAACTAAGCATACAGACATGGAGAGCGGCACCCAGGGACCTCCCTGCACTTACTATATCCCTGGGCGCCGCTCCCGTCTTCGCCGGTATAGGCTCCAGTATCTTCATATGTTCGGCCTCAACTGGGTGGAGCCTGCTGGCTTCTCCTTCTCCCAAGCTGTAGCGCTGCCAATCGCAGCGCTCAGCTCATAGCCCTGAGAGAAAAAAAAAACTCTCAGGCTATGAGCTGAGCGCTGCGAGTTGGCCAGCGCTACAGCCTGGGAGAAGGAGACGCCGCAGGCTCCACCCAGTTGAGCCGAACATATGAAGATACCGGAGCTATACCGGGAGAACGGAGCAGCGCCCCAGGTATAATAGTTAGTGCAGGGAGATCCCTGGGCGCCGCTCTCCATGTCTGTATGCTTAGTTTAGATTTTTATTCTAGTGAAAGGTCCTCTTTAAGGTTATTTGCTTTCTTTTTCAGTTCCCAGGTTTCCTATAGCCTCTCCTTTTTGGTCCCTCATAAAAACCTATTCCTCACGTTCTCAACATTCCTATAAATTCCCTTTGAAGCCCTTTCTTTTATTTTTTTTTTATATTTTCATTTAAGACTTGATACATCGTACATAAAAATGTACAAACTATCATTAAAACATATACAATCATATCCTGCACATAAAAAAAAATTAGAAACCTTCCATGACAGAAGCATTTTGTTTTGATAGTTACACATATATTTCAGCAAGAGCTTTCCACGGGCTAGTACCTTTCAGTCTAATGGTGTTATGTTAGTTTCATTGTTGCAGCCTACCTAACGTCCCTTTCAATTGCTCAGTTCAAATACCATTGGGTAAGAGTAAAGGATCTCATTATTGTTTCAATTTCCGAGGTAGAGAGGATTTGCAATTGCGCCATTTTTTAAAGAATTTGCCTACACTTCCCTCCTTACGTCTTTCTGCTTCTCTATGTTCCAGTGACAGTAACCTTCCAGATTAGCTAAATTGTCCCTCTTGAAGGGGGTTGGTGGGCTGTAGCCAATTTTGCAAGAGACATCTCTTAGTCACCAAGCAAATGGCATGAACAAAGGACCGGTAGCCTTTGTTCAGTTTGGGCGCTCACTGCTCGTTCTCCTCCCAAGTAATGGAAGAGATAGATCATAGGTCTTAGGGGAATATCAAGGCTCCAGACATCTTTGACTATTTGTGCATCTTGACCCATAGAGAATAGATCTAACGGGCAGGCCCAAAGAACATGATACAAATCTGTGTGTGGGTGTGAGACATTTTGGGCAACTGGTTAGTCTATTTGGTCTGCTAGGGGCTGTGTCAGGGTGAGGTATGGGAGGGAACACCACACCAACAAGAGGAGGGATGGGAAAAGCCACTAGGCCTCAATGCTAGGGTAATGGGAAGTGGTCACCTCCTAAATAACGCTACTTCTTGCCCTGTCTCCTATCCATATGGGCACACCCCAAAAGTAGGAATGCCCATACAACGAACCTGAGACCTTGGAGACACTAAGGAGCCCTATAGATAAAGACTGGGCTTGAGGCGACCCGCTCCTTCCCAGTTAAAGGACCCAGTGTATCCCTGAGGCCTATTCGCCACAGACACGGGGAGGGACAACAAAACACAAAGAAGCAAGACACTAAAGGGAACCTGTCATGTGGATATTTGATTATAATCTAACTAATTATATACAATCATTAACTACTAAAAAGTGCCTTAGATGTATTCACTTACTGGTGTGACAGATGGTTACCTCATAATATACACACAAAGATGCCACTTGCTAATGAGCTGATTTGAGTCCAGCGTGATGTCATCGAGTCCAGCGTTTTTTTTTAATTCAGAGCTATAGCCACTCCCTGCCCATCCTGCTGCTGATTCATATGGAAAATAACTGTCCAATCAGCAGCAGGTAGGTGGGGAGAGTCAGGAGCTCATGAATATTCATGACTCATCATTATCAGCTGGAGCTTTCCAATACAAGATGTTGGCAGATTGACTGGGTCAATTAAAGAAAGTGACCTAGCATTTTGCTAAGAGAATCAGTCACTTATTTATGTTGCCCTTATTTAGGACACCATAAAACTGGTGACAGGTTCCCTTTAACTTCTGAAGAGATGGACAAGCTCGGACTCCAGAAAGGAAAACACACCAGCTCTTCCAAAAGCCAAATGGGTGAGGTCAGACTATATAGGGGAGATGTGATGACCACTAAGCTACACTTCAAACAAGGGGTGTGGTCATGAGCAACAAGAACTGAAGCAAGTAACCAAAGAGGCTGTGAAGATTCCCTCACATGTAGCCAGTCTCTTTGATCTCCTGACATCGGTCACAGGAGGGACCATAACAGTACCCCCCCTTCTACGGTTGACCTCCAGGCACCCAGGACTGACCTTATCAGGATGAGCTCTGTGAAAGGCTTTCACTAGACGATTAGCATTCACATCGGCTGCTGGAAACCACATCCTCTCCTCCGGTCCGTAACCTCTCTAGTGAACGAGATACTGGAGGTATCTACGGAGAACTCGGGAGTTCACCATCCTGCTGATATGAAAGTCTAAATTACCGTCAACCATGACAGGAGCGGGAGATAAGGAGGACGGCTCAACAGGTTCGACACATTTCTTCAACAATGACTTATTAAATACATTATGAATTTTCAAAGCCTGAGGAAGTTCAAGACTGAAGGCTACAGGGTTAATAATGGCAGTGATTTTATATAGGGGCCAATAAATCTTGGGCCCAACTTCCAAGAAGGTACTTTAAGCTTAATGTTTCTTGTGGACAGCCATACAGAATCACCCACTCTCAGGTCCTGACCATTTATACCTGTTGCCCATCTTTTTCAGGTTATTTTGAATTTTCCGCCAATTAGAAGACTAAGAAGAGGAAAATCTTTCCTCCTCAGGAATATCGGAAGACAGAACTGGAAAATGTGCCAAACTGTGGATGCAACCCATATGCCCCAAAAAACGTCAACTTATCAGTGGACTCCTGTCTACATTTATTAATGGCAAATTGATCTAACAACAAAAATGAAGACCACTCCTCCTGGTTCTCCGAAACAAAACATCTCAAGTAAGTCTCCAGATTCTGATTAGTGCGCTCAGTCTGTCCGTTCAACTGCAGATGAAAAGACGAAGAAAAGGACAACTGTACGCCCCAGTCGAGCACAGAACGCCTTCCAGAATCTGGAAACAAACTGAGTCCCCCTATCAGACACCACATCAGAGGGAATGTCATGTAGTTTCACAATGTTATCGACAAACACCTGTGCTATAAGGTGCTATAAAGTGCGCCATTTTACTAAAACGATCAACTACCACCAGAATCAATTTTTTTCCAGTAGAATTCGGTAAATCCGTGAAAAAATCCATGGACAAATGAGTCCAAGGTCTGGACGGGATGGACAACGGAAGAAGAGATCCACAAGGCTGAGTATGTGTCACCTTAGCACGTGCACAGGTACTACAGGCTGACACATAGTCCTCAACACATTTACGCAACCCCGGCCACCAAAATCTACGAGAGATGAGATCGACAGTGGATCTACTATCAAACAGTGATGTTTCTCGAATACCTTGTGACTAGTGATGAGCGGTAGTGATGGCCTTTGCGGTTCACCCGACGTCGGTCGGTTCGCGTCGAACTTTGCTCCTTCGCGATTCGCACGAACATGCGAACATATGGCGATTATTTGCGCCCGTCATATTCTTTTACATTGTGAAGGAACTTTGACCCATGACACATCCATCAGGTGGTACAGGACAGCCAATTGAAAAGTAACTTATAAATAGACCCGATCTTGCCGCCATTTTACATTCAGTCTTTGTCAGTGTAGGGAAAAGGTTGCTGTGTGGAGGCAGGGACAGACTGTTAGGTACAAAAACGCTATCAAATAGGTCCACAAAAGTCCTTTAAGGACTGGTATAGGTGAACTATTGATAGGTGTGCAGTACAGTGGGGTGTATACACTTATAATAATACTTTCTAACTAGAAAGCTTATTATAGTGGATTTGTAAGTGTGCAGCAGTGGTGAGCGGATCTGCAGCGATACTGCAAGCTACACAGAGTGACGGTATTGGAAAAAATTATTATAACTGGTGTGATATACCAGTCGCCCCCCCAAAAAATTTGATGAAGCGGGTGTTATATACCAATAATATACATTCTATACAGTATAGTGCATTTGGGTACAGGCAGCATTTCTTGGCGGTTTGCTGCTTTCCCTCTGCTGCACACAGTGACAAACGGTATTGGAAAAAATAATTTATAACTGGTGTGATATACCAGTCCGCCCCCAAAAAACTGATAGAAGCGGGGTGTTATATACCAATAATATACTTTCTATATTAGTGCATTTGGTACAGCAGCATTTGTTTGCTGTTTTGCTGCGTTCCCTCTTCTACATACAGTGACAAACGGTATTGGAAAAAATAATTATAACGTGGTGGTGCGTATGCGTGTATGCGAAAATTAGATTGCCGATATTTCGCATTTGAAAAAATAATGAATGGAGATCGCAAATTCGAATAATATATCTGGGATGTCACTGTCCATGTTGTGGACTATTTGTGCACTTCTAGTAATTAATTCTTGGCTGCAAATATGAGCTGAAGGTTCTCAGGTTCGCCTGTCATTAAAATAATGGGACCCGTCGCGAACTTGCGGTTCGCGTTCGCAAACCATCACGGCAGATGTTCGTCCATCAATAATGAGCGGCAGGGGCGATATCGAATTTGTGATTTTTTGTGAATATTTGGTGAATATTCATCATATATTCGAGAATTTGCGAATTCGAGATTATCTATCCTTGATCGCGAAAATCGGCAATGTAATATTCGTGTAATGCGCTCGAAATACAGGCCGTGAGGTCACAATAGCTAAATTTTTTAAGCTGCTAGAAGTTTCCTGAGACTGGAGAAATGGTTGGCACTGCAGAACATTACAATAGCTTTATACAGTTGCAAGAAAAAGTATGTGAACCCTTTGGAATTATATGGATTTTCTGCACAAATTGGTCATAAAATGTGATCCGATCTTCATCTAAGCCACAACAATAGACAATCACAGTCTGCCTTAAAATATAACACACAAATAATGAAAGCTACCATATTTTATTGAACACACCATGTAAACATTTACAGTGCAGGTGTAAAAAGTATGTGAACCCTTGGATTTAATATACTGGTTGAACCTACAACTGGTTGAACCTACGTTTGGCAATTACAACCGAGACGTTTCCTGTAGTTGCAGATCAGACGTGCACAATGGTCAGGAGTAATTCTTGACCATTCCTCTTTACAGAACTGTTTCAGTTCAGCAATATTATTGGGATGTCTGGTGTGAATCGCTTTCTTGAGGTCATGCCACAGCATCTTAATCGGGTGGAGGTCAGGACTCTGACTGGGCCACTCCAGAAGGCGTATTTTCTTCTGTCTAAGCCATTCTGTTGTTGATTTACTTCTATGCTTTGGGTCTTGTCCTGTTGCAACACCCATCTTCTGTTGAGACTCAGCTAGTGAACAGATGGCCTTAAGTTCTCCTGCAAAATGTCTTGATAAACTTGGGAATTCAATTTTCCTTTGATAATAGCAATCCGTCCAGGCCCTGACGCAGCAAAGCAGCCCCAAACCATGATGCTCCCACCACCATACTTCACAGTTGGGATGATGATTTGATGTTGGTGTGCTGTGCCTCTTTTTCTCCCCACATAGTGTTTTTTTTCCCCACATAGCCGAACAGGCGAACATATGGCGATATTCACACGCGCCATATTTTCTTGCATAGCGCCGAACTTTGACCCATTACACATCCATAGGGTGGTACAGGACAGCCAATTGAGACATTTTAGCAGATGGACATACGCCCTACCTTATAAATAAACTAGTGATGAGCGAGAGGTGCCATATTCGATTTTGCGATATTTCGCGAATATTCGATTGAATATTTCGTCTTATATTTTTTCAAAATTGAATATTCGTCATTATTCTATTTATCGCGATTAATATGCGATTTAATTATTCGTGTATTGCGATTTTTAACTGTATAAGGCAACTTTCCTATTGGTTTGATAATGGTATGTGTATTTTACGAATATTTGCTATATTGCTATATATTCTTGTTTTAGGATATGACGAAAAGCAATATAGCGAAAACTCGTAAAATACACATATAGACTGCAATCTCACAAATTTTGTGCTATAATCTTTTTTATAGTCAAATTTTTTTTTGTCTGTTTCTGAACTTCAGATTTTGATAAAATTTACCCTATTAAAAAAAAAATACTATAGCACTATATTAGCTAAGTTGCAGGCTATATGTGTATTTTATGAATATTCGCTATATTGCTATATATTCTTGTTATAGAAATATAGCGAATACGATGAATATTCTAAAAAACGAAGTTACAGCAATATAGCGAATATATTCGTTATTTCGAATATTCATCTTTTTTTTTACAATGTGTACTGTTATTCCACTTTGGCATACTCCTCCGCGACAAGAGTCCCCGTCACCATGGGAACGCCTGTGGATTAGAATATACCATCAGATCTGAGTTTTCACGATCTCAGGGAAAACTCAGATCCGATGGTATTTTCTAACCCACAGGCGTTCCCATGGTGACGGGGATGCTTGTCGGGGAGGAGTAAGTTGATTAATAGTACACTGAAAGAAAAAAAATCTAAATATCGAATATATTCGCTATATTGCTATATATTCGTTTTTTGGAATATTCGTGGATACTCCAATACAAAGAATATATGGCAATATTCAGTCTATCTCTAATAGTTTGATAAACGAAAATTTGGCTAGACGGGCTTAGACGATCACCTCGGTCAGGCAGGCCAAGCAGGAAGAAGCACCAGTACGGCAACGGCCGGGTATAATAATTAAAAGCGTGATTTCAAATATATATATTTTTTCCGAATAATATTCGATTTATTATATTCGCCATCGCTCTCTCTAATTTAAATAAAGTGAGTAACGTAAAAGTGTGTGAAAAAGCCCATTGTGTTGGATTGTCAATGCAACCCTTTTCTCCCACTCTTCACACACTGATAGCAACACCGCAGGAGAAATGCTAGCACAGGCTTCCAGTATCCGTAGTTTCAGGTGCTGCACATCTCGTATCATCTGAAGGCAATTGTCTATGCTGTGAAGATACGAGATGTGCAGCACCTGAAACTACGGATACTGGAAGCCTGTGCTAGCATTTCTCCTGCGGTGTTGCTATCAGTGTGTGAAGAGTGGGAGAAGAGGGTCGCATTGACAATCCAACACAATGGGCAGCACATTGAACACATTTTACAAGTGGTCAGAAACTTGTAAATAACTCATGAAAGAATAAAGTTACGTTAAAACCAAAGCACACCATTGTTTTTCTTGTGAAATTCCCAATAAGTTTGATGTGTCACATGACCCTCTTCCTATTAAAAAAACAAAAGTTGGATTCAATATGGCCGACTTCAAAATGGCCGCCATGGTCATCACCCATCTTGAAAATTTTCCCCCCTCACATATACTAATGTGCCACAAACAGGAAGTTAATATCACCAACCATTCCCATTTTATTAAGGTGTATCCATATAAATGGCCCACCCTGTATATATTGTGTGTATGGTATATAGTGTGTGGTATATATTGCATGGCAGAAAAATGGATATGCTATGTACATGTGATAGATATTTATCTGTTGTCCATACATACATGCTACTGACATAGTGCTGCGAAGTAACAAGAATACTCAGTGCACCAATCAGTAGTATCTACTATTGGGGGGGGCGGGCAGCGGAGGAAAAAAAAAAAATATATATTTTTTTATCAATGTAGTTCTTATTCGCATACACGAATATTTAGCAACACTCAATCTACATATAAATAATTTATACGTAGATTGAGCGTTGCTAAATATTGTTCTGCCATGCATGCAATATGAAATAAAATACAGTGCTGTAATACAATATTACGGTACTTACAGTGAGAATAACTTCTTCTTTTTTAAATCGAATTTGCCCCATTTTCGATCGCCGATTTTACTTCAGGCAGACTGCCAAACTTCACTGGTAGCAGAACCGAAACCGAATCCAGGGCACATGACAAGTGACACGATTATGTCACTCATAAGATTGCGTCCTCACGCGATCATTCATAACATTCGAATAACAAGATTGATTCCACCCTGCTTCTTGTGATATAGCGAATATTTGAAAAAACTAATGTAGAATCAATATATTTAGCTAATATAGTGGTACAATCTTCCTTGTCTAATAGTTGTAACTTTTTTTCTCTTCTGAACTTCAGATTTAAATAAAAATAAGACTCTTAAAAAAAAGATTATAGCACTATATTAGCTAAATTGCTCTGTTTGTATTTTACAAATATTTGCCAAATTGCTATATATTCTTGTTTTAGAATATGACGAATATTATAAAAAACTAATATATAGCAATATAGCGAATATATTCGTTATTTAGAATATTCGTAAAATGTTTTCAATATGAAAAAATTATTCCTTCCAGCTTAATTTGCTTGTGGGCCAATGACTCATTGTCCCAAAAGCAAGAAGTAGTGAGGAATGTTTAAAAATCACGAATATTCGATATAGCGAATACATAGCACTATATTCGAAATATTCGCAAATTCTTGAAGTTGCAATATTCACAAAAAATATTCGTTATTCGAATATTCGCGCTCAAGACTAAAATAAACCTGATCTGGCCGCCTTTTAACATTTATTCTTTTGCCAGTGTAGGGAGAGGTTGCTTTGTGGAGCAGAGACAGACAGTTAGGGACACAAATCGCTAGCTAATAGGGCCACAAAAGTCCTTTTAAGGACTGGTATAGGTGTGCTATCAATAGTTGTAACTTAATGAGGGGTGTAATATCCTTATAATATAATTCCTAACATAGAAAGTATATTATAGTGCTTTGTATTGTACAGAAGTTGTGTGCGGTTCTGCTGCGATACTGCAGCAACACAGAGTGACAAACGCTATTGGAACAAATAATTTCTACAGATGTGATTTACCAGTTGCCCCCCAAAAAAACTGATTGAAGTAGGGATGTTATATACCAATAATATACTTTCTATATAGTGCATTTGGGTAGTGCAGCATTTGTTTGCGGTTTTGCTGCGTTACCGCAGCTACACAGAGTGACAAACGCTGTTGGAACAAATAATTTCTTCTGATGTGATATACCAGTTGCCCCCCAAAAAAACTGATTGAAGTAGGGATGTTATATACCAATAATATACTTTATATATAGTGCAGTTGGGTAGTGCAGCATTTGTTTGCGGTTTTGCTGCGTTACCACAGCTACACAGAGTGACAAACGCTATTGGAAAACATAATTTCTACTGGTGTGATATACCAGTTGCCTCCCCAAAAAACTGATTGAGGCAAGGGTATGATATAGCAATAATATACTTTCTATATAGTCCATTTGGGTACTTCAGCATTTGTTTGCAGTTCTGCTGCGATACTGCAGTTGCAGAGAGTGACAAACACTATTGGAGCAAATAATTTCTACTGTTGTGATATACCAGTTGCCCCCCAAAAAACTGATTGAAGCAGGGGTGTTATATAACAATAATATACTTTCAATAATATACACTGCTCAAAAAAATAAAGGGAACACTTAAACAACACAATGTAACTCCAAGTCAATCACACTTCTGTGAAATCAAACTATGCACTTAGGAAGCAACACTGAGTGACAATCAATTCACATGCTGCTGTGCAAATGGGATAGACAACAGTGGAAATTATAGGCAGTTAGCAAGGCGCCCCCAATAAAGGAGTGGTTCTGCAGGTGGTAACCACAGACCATTTCTCAGTTCCTCTGCTTCTGGCTGATGTTTTGGTCACTTTTTGAATGCTGGCGGTGCTTTCACTCTATGTGGTAGCATGAGACGGAGTCTACAAACCCACAAAAGTGTATCAGGTAGTGCAGCTTATCCAGGATGGCACATCAATGCGAGCTGTGGCCCCAGAAGGTTTGCTGTGTCTGTCAGCGTAGTGTCCAGAGCATTGGAGACGCTACCAGGAGGCAGGCCAGTACATCAGGAGAGTGGAGGAGGCCGTAGGAGGGCAACAACCCAGCAGCAGGAACCGCTACCTCCGCCTTTGTGCTAGGAGGAACAGGAGGAGCACTGCCAGAGCCTGCCAAATGACCTCCCAGCAGGCCACAAATGGTGCATGTGGTCTGCTCAAAAACGGTCAGAAACGACTCCATGAGGGTGTTATGAGAGCCTGACCGTCCACAGGTGGGGGTTGTGCTTACAGCCCAACACCGTGCAGGACGTTTGGCATTTGCCAGAGAACACCAAGATTGGCAAAATTAGC
Organism: Bufo bufo; assembly: GCF_905171765.1. Classification (NCBI taxonomy): domain Eukaryota; kingdom Metazoa; phylum Chordata; class Amphibia; order Anura; family Bufonidae; genus Bufo; species Bufo bufo. The sequence continues at coordinate 174,888,940 of NC_053390.1, read as the reverse complement.
CACTGGTGCCCTGTGCTCTTCACAGATGAAAGCAGGTTCACACTGAGCACATGTGACAGACGTGACAGAGTCTGGAGACGCTGTGTGAGAACGTTCTGCTGCCTGCAACATCCTCCAGCATGACCGGTTTGGCATTGGGTCAGTAATGGTGTGGGGGGTGGCATTTCTTTGGAGGGCCGCACAGCCCTCCATGTGCTCGCCTGAGGTAGCCTGACTGCCATTAGGTACCGAGATGAGTCCTCAGACCCCCTTGTGAGACATTATGCTGGTGTGGTTGGCCCTGGGTTCCTCCTATTTGCAAGAACAATGCTAGACCTCTCATGGCTGGAGTGTGTCAGCAGTTCATGCAAGACGGAAGGCATTGATGCTATGGACTGGCCCGCCTGTTCCCCAGACCTGAATCCAATTGAGCCATCTGGGACAATCATGTCTCGCTCTATCCACCAACGCCACCACTTTGCACCACAGGACTGTCCAGGAGTTGGCAGATGCTTTAGTCCAGGTCTGGGAGGAGGTCCCTCAGGAGACCGTCCGCCACCTCATCAGGAGCATGCACAGGCGTTGTAGGGAGGTCATACAGGCACGTGGAGGCCACACACGCTACTGAGCCTCATTTTGACTTGTTTTAAGGACATTACATCAAAGTTGGATCAGCCTGTAGTGTGTTTTTCCACTTTAATTTTGAGTGTGACTCCAAATCCAGACCTCCATGGGTTGAAAAATTTGATTTCCATTTTTTTATTTTTGTGTGATTTTGTTGTCAGCACATTCAACTATGTAAAGAACAAAGTATTTCAGAAGAATATTTAATTAATTCAGATCTAGGATGTGTTATTTTTGTGTTCCCTTTTTTTAAACAGTGTACTATTTATATAGTGCATTTGGGTAGTGCAGTATTTGTTTGTAAAGGAGAGAGAAAAGTCCAGCTCGATTAAAATGTTACCTTTATTTTTCAGTGCAGATTAAAAGCCAGTTACACTCCAGTCTACATGTTTCGGATCAAGGACAATAGCGATCCTTCCTCATGACATGTCATGAGGAAGGATCGCTATTGTCCTTGATCTGAAACATGTAGACTGGAGTGTAACTGGCTTTTAATCTGCACTGAAAAATAAAGGTAACATTTTAATCGAGCTGGACTTTTCTCTCTCCTTTACTTAAGTTACGCTGTGGTTCCCGGCATGGTCCGTGCTCGGTACAACAGGGTTTGAGCACGCCTATATTTTTTCTTTTTACCTACCAGTATTTGTTTGTGGTTTTGCTGCATTACCACAGCTACACAGAGTGACAAACGCTATTGGAACAAATAATTTCCACTGGTGTGATATACCAGTTGCCCCCCAAAAAACTGATTGAAGAAGGGGTGTGATATAGAAATAAAATACTGTACTTTCTATATAGTGCATTTGGGTAGTGCAGCATTTGTTTGCGGTTCTGCTGCGATCCTGCAACTGCAGAGTGACAAACGCTATTGGAAAAAAAAAATTCTACTGGTGTGATATACTAGTTTCCCCCAAAAAAACTGATTGAAGCAGGGGTGTTATATACCAATAATATACTTTCTATATAGTGCATTTGGGTAGTGCAGCATTTGTTTGCGGTTTTGCTGCGTTACCGCAGCTACACAGAGTGACAAACACTATTGGAACAAATAATTTCTACTAGTGTGATATATCAGTTGCCCCCCAAAAACTGATTGAAGCACGTGTGTTATATACCAATAATATACTTTCTATATAGTACATTTAGGTAGTGCAGCATTTGTTTGCGGTTTTGATGCGATACTGCAGCTACACAGAGTGACAAACGTTATTGCAACAAATAATTTCTACTGGTGTGATATATCAGTTGCCCCCCAAAAAAACTGATTGAAGCAGGTGTGTTATATACCAATAATATGCTTTCTATATAGTGCATTTAGGTAGTACATCATCTGTTTGCGGTTTTGCTGCGTTACAGCATCTACACAGAGTGGCAAATGCTATTGGAACAAATAATTTCATCTGGTGTGATATACCAGTTGCCCCCCAAAAAAACTGATTGAAGCAGGGGTGTGATATACAAATAATATACAGTCTATATAGTGCATTTGGGTAGTGCAGCATTTGTTTGCGGTTTTGCTTCGTTATCGCAGCTACACAGAGTGACAAATGCTTTTGGAACAAATAATTTCTACTGGTGTGATATACCAGTTGCCCCCCAAAAAAACTGATTGAAGCAGAAGTATTATATACCAATAATATACTTTTTATATACAGTAGGTCATTTAGGTAGTGCAGCATTTGTTTGCGGTTTTGCTGGCTAACCGCAGCTACACCGAGTGACAAATGCTATTAGAACAAAACATTTTTACTGGTGTGATATACCAGTTGCTCCCCAAAAAAACTGATTAAAGCAGGGGTGTTATATGCGAATAATATACTTTCTATATAGTGCATTTAGGTATTGCAGCATTTGTTTGCAGTTGCTGCGTTACAGCAGCTACACAGAGTGACAAATGCTATTGGAAAAAAATAATTCTATTGGTGTGATATACCAGTTACCCCCCCAGAAAAAACTGATTGAAGCAGGGGCGTGATATACCAATAATTTACTTTCTATATAGTGCATTTAGGTATTGCAGCATTTGTTTGCGGTTTTGCTGCGTTCCCGCAGCTACACATAGTGACAAACGCTATTAGAAAAAAAAAAATTCTACTGGTGTGATATACCAGTTGCCCCCCCAAAAAAACTGATTGAAGCAGGGGTGTGATATACCAATAATATACTTTCTATATAGTGCATTTGGGTAGTGCAGCATTTGTTTGCGGTTTTGCTGCGTTACCGCAGCTACACAGAGTGACAAACACTATTGGAACAAATAATTTCTAGTGGTGTGATATACCAGTTGCCTCCCCAAAAAAGTGATTGAAGCAGGGGTGTGATATAGCAATAATATACTTTATATATAGTGCATTTGGGTAGTGCAGCATTTGTTTGCGGTTCTGCTGCAATACTGCAGCTGCAGAGAGTGACAAATGCTTTTAGACCAAATTATTTCTACTGATGTTATATACCAGTTGCCCCCCCAAAAAAACTGATTGAAGCAGGGGTGTGATATACCAATAATATACTTTCTATATAGTGCATTTGGGTAGTGCAGCATTTGTTTGCGGTTTTGCTGCGTTACCGCAGCTACACAGAGTGACAAACACTATTGGAACAAATAATTTCTACTAGTGTGATATATCAGTTGCCCCCCAAAGAAACTTATTGAAGCAGGTGTGTTATATACCAATAATATACTTTCTATATAGTGCATTTAGGTAGTGCAGCATTTGTTTGCATTTTGCTGCGTTACCGCAGCTACACATAGTGACAAACGCTATTAGAAAAAAATAATTCTACTGGCGTGATATACCAGTTGCCCCCAAAAAAACTGATTGAAGCAGAAGTGTTATATACCAATAATTTACTTTTTATATAAGGCTTTTAGGTAGTGCAGCATTTAATTGCCGTTTTGCTGGGTTACCGCAGCTACACAGAGGGACAAGTGCTATTAGAACAAATAATTTTACTTGTGTGATATTTCTGTTGCCACCCAAAAAACTGATTGAAGCATAGGTGTTAAATATCAATAATATGCTTTCTATATAGTGCATTTAGGTAGTGCAGCATTTGTTTGCAGTTTTGCTGCATTACGGCAGCGACACAGAGTGAAAAACAATATTGGAACAAATAATTTCTACTGATGTGATATACAGTTGCCCCCCAAAAAATATGATTGAATCAGGTGTGTTATATACAAATAATAAACTTTCTATATAGTGCATTTGGGTAATGCAGCATTTAATTGCGGCTTTGCAGCATTACCACAGCTACACAGAGTGACAAACACTATTTGAACAAATAATTTCAACTGATATAGATACTTTGTCAAAGGGTCATTTTGAAAATGACAGACAGAGGAAGAGGCAGGCCATTCCGCAGGGGTGGTAGGGGCCGGGCAGGTGCACCAAGCCGGATCTGAAGTGGGAAGTTAGAGAAGGTGCATGTGATTACGTCAAAGGACTCACCAGACTTGGTTGAGTGGCTCACTAAGCCTTCTGCTTCTGTACCCTCCTCATCCTTTCTATCTGCACCCTATTCACTCTCTGCTGTGTGCACCCCTAAAAACACCACCACCACCATATCCCCTCTGCTAGAGTCAGAGGAATTATTTTCCCATGCATTCCAAGACCTTACCGATGCGCAGCCATTCTTGGCATCGGATCAGGAAGAGGAGGTATCAACGGTTGCCTTCCAGCAGTCTGACGACAGTACCTCAATCGGCCCAAGGAGGGTGGTCCTTGCTGTTGCTGCCCACTCCGAGATATCTAATGTCAGTGGTGGTAAAGGTGACGATGATGACGTGTCGATGGATGTCACGTGGGTGTCCACAAGAGAGAAAGAGGAGGGGAGTTCAGAGGGAGAGACGGAGCAGCAGATAGTGAGGAGAAGGAGGAGAAGCAGGCAGAACTTACAGTGCACAGGAGGCAAAAAGCAGACTGCAAATGTATCTGGAGCGAGCCATCCACCATACACGGTCACATCTGGCGCTCCCAGGACGCCGGCACATGGCTCTTCCAGGTTGCCATCTGCAGCCTATGCTGTCAACGCATAAGTCGTTACCAATCCTACAGTGCATGCAAGAAGAGTGCGGTTTGAAGATGTGTTGGTCACTTCGGATATGAGATCATTCTTGCAACCAACCCATCAACAGCCGCCCTCCGGATCCAGCCTCAGGGAATGCCTAGACCGACAGGTGTCCGACTACATCGGGTTAACCCGATGTGGACCCTCTGAGAAGCAAGGAAACCCTTGACTACTGGTTGTGCAGGCTTGAAACTGTGTGCAGGCTGGCACAATTTGAAATGGAACTCTTGGCTTGCCCCTCGTCCATTGTCCTGTGCGAAAGGACGTTCAGTGCAGCAGGAGGGATTGTGACCGATAAGCGCACTCGCCTAGCTCACGACAGTGTGGACTACCTCACATTTCTAAAAATGAATGAGGCATGGATTTCAGAGGAATTCAACACCTGTGACGACCTTGTTTAATTGAATTTCCTCATATTTCCCACACATATCCGTCACCAAGCAGAACAAATAATGGTCCCTGTCTTATGTAAATATAGCAGCATAAAAGACCTTTTCTGTCCGGTGAATGCCTAATGTTTAGGGCCACGGAGGAATCCAACACCTGTGACGACCACATGTTATCAAATTTCATCTATTATCATTTGTTTTTTAAGAGGGGGGATTTTGTTAGCCATGTTTTTAATCCAATTTTATATTTTTCGTTTTTTTAAACATATGTATTTGGCCTGTATTTGTACTGGCCTGCAGTAAAATTTATATCCAATGACCATCTAATATACCTCCGGCCACATAATCACTTAATGCCTAATGTTTTGGGCCTGTTCTCCCGTGGTCTAAAATAAAAAATTTCTAGGCCTCAGCAAGGCATATTTTTGACAGTTTCCCTTTAAGACGCATACAAATGGCCTCTGATTAAAATACATATTTTTGGTGGCAATATTTGCCATTGATCCCAGTCTGGTATGTCACTCTCCATGTTTTGGGACAATTTGTGCACTTCTACTAAGTATTTGGTGGCTACATTAAAGTGAATGGAGCCTGCCGTGAACTTGCGGTTCGCAAACATTTGATTGCATTTGCGCGATCACGTTCGTGAATCGTCCCAGCCGATGTTCGTCTATCACTACTGTCTGTAACCCATATCATTATTTCTTTCAGCAGCCAAGAGTTTTTTTTATAGAAGAAAGCACATGGGTGCCATTTACTAGGTGAAGGACCCAGTGACAAAATTGTTCCTAACCCAACCTCGGATGCATCATCTTCTACAATGAATGGCTATGACACGTCCGGTTGCACCAATATAGGGGCTGTAGCAAAACATTCCTTTACCTCTGAAAAGGCTTGTAATGCCTCCTTTCTAGTCATGTCAGGTAATGGTTTAACCACAGTCGAATATTTTGAGATAAATTTACGGTAGTAGTTGGTGAACCCCAAAAATCGCATAAGCGCTTTCAGATTTTTGGGTCGATCACAGCCCAACACAGCATGGACCATCTCGGGATCCATACGAAAACCTTAATATGAGAGTAAGTAACCTAGGAATTGCACCTCCTGAACAGCAAATACACACTTCTCCATCTTAGCATACAACTTATTCTCTCTTATGATCTGTAACACCTGTTTCACGTGATCCTGATATGTCTCCATGTCAGGAGAATAAATTTGTATGTATTCCAGAAATACAACAACAAACCTCCCCACCAGATGATGAAAGATGTCATTGACAAAGTGTTGAAAAACCGCAGGAGCATTGGTTAACACAAAAGGCATGACCAGATTCTCAAAATGACCCTATGGGTTATTAAAAGCCGACTTCCATTTGTCCCCTTCCTTGATCCTTACCACATTATATGCCCCCCTCAGATCCAATTTAGAGAATACCTTGGCACCGACAATCTGATTAAACAAATCCGGAATCAAAGGAAGGGTGTAAGTATCACGGACGGTAATACGGTTAGGCTTACGGAAGTCCAGAATGGTCTTAGAGTACCACCCTTTTTTTACAAAGAAAAACCCAGCAGCCACTGGGGATTTGGATGGTCTGATATATCCCTTCGACCAACTCTCAGTGATATCCTCTCGCAAGGCCTTTGTTTCAAGTTCTGAAAGATTATACAACCGAGATTTGGGCAGTTTAGCTCCGGAAATAAGATTGATGGTACAATCATATTCCCGATGCGGAGGTAACTCCTGGCTACCACTCTCAGAAAATACATCAGAAAATTCGGAAATGAACCAGGGTATCGTTTAGTGGTTACCACAGAGAACGATGTATTAAGACAGTTGTCTATGCAAAATTCACTACAACCGAATATCTGTCTCGCTTGCCAGTCGATGGTCGGGTTATGTTTGCTTAAGCATGGTAAGCTTAAAACCATCAGAGCAGGCAGACCATCCAAGACAAAACATGAAATGGTTTCCTGATGAGAATCACTTACTCTTAAATGGATGTCATTCACTACCTGTGACAAGAATTTCTGGGTAAGAGGTGCTGAATCAATTGCAAAGACAGAAGTACTTTTCTTTAACGCACTAGTAGTCAACCCATGAATACGAATGAATGAACTGTCCATCAGGTTAACCCCTGCCCCACTGTCGATAAATACCTCGATTTCCACAGTTTTGAACTCTAGCGCCACCTCGGCAGACAGGAGAAATCGGGTACTACCAGTAAATGACAAAAGTACATTTTCTGGCTCCCCACCCTCACCTCCAATAGTAATTTGGGCACTAAACATTTTTTTCTTGTTTTCACCTTGACGCTGAATGTACGAACACATTTTCACAAAATGTCCCTTCTTTCCACAACAAAAACAGACTCCCTTCATATGACCATAGCTCTTGCTAGCAGTTCGAGGAGTAGCTCCCCCTAGCTGCATAGGCTCGTCACAAGGCGTGACCAGAGGTGACTCTCCACAATAAGTGTTAAAGGAAGCCGCCACATTAGACAGTACGTCCTGAGGGTGAGGAATCCTAGATCTCTCCCTCAGGCGTCTATCAAGATGTACGGCAAGAGACATCGCTGCTTTCAATGACTCAGGACTTTCATGAAAGATAGATAGATCCTGACAGATTTGGCTACGGAGAGCAGGGTCATTCCACTCCGTATCCATAGTCCTAAATTCAGAGCAATAGGTCTCCGCGGAGCACTCTCACTGCCATAAACCAAGTAGCTTGGTCTCGGCCTGAGAGATCTGATCTGGGTCATCGTAAATGAGACCCAAGGCTCTAAAAATCTCCTCTACCAAGGGATGGTGATCCAGTTGGCAGAGAAAAAGCCCAAGACTGGGCATCACCTTTAAGCAATGACATGAACATACCTACATGTGGGCTCTCATCCCCAGAAGAGTATGGGCACAGCTTAAAGTATAATTTAAATTACTTCCTGAATCGAACAAAATTGTCGCTACCCCAGAAAAATCTATCCAGGAGGGCAACCTTAGGTTCAGGGCAGGTCTGGTACCCACCACCGGAACCAGCCACCTGTGGTCTCTGGATCTGCAAGACAGTCGCGCGGAGGTCAGCTACCTCCAAAGACAGACCCTGTAGCTGTTTGACCAGTGCAGACGTAGGATCCATAGCTGCACTGATCCGAACAAAAATGGTGGTTTTTGGCGGTTGATAATGTCACGGGTGAGGTATGGGAGGGAACACTACACCAACAACAGGAGGGAAGGGAAAAGCCACTAGGCCTCACCTCCTAAATGACCCTACTCCTTGCCCTGTCTCCTATCCGTATGGGCACACCCCGAAGGTAGGAATGCCCATACACCAGAGCCTGAGACCCTGGATACCCTAAGGAGCCCTATAGATAAAGGCTGAGAATGAGGCAACCCGATCCTTCCCTATTGAAGGACCCATTGTCTCCCTGAGGCCTATTAGCAACAGACACAGGGAGGGACAACAAAACACAAAGTAGCAAGACACAACTTCTGAAGAGATGGACGAGCATGGACTCCAGAGAGGACACAACACCAGCTCTTCAAAAACCCAAATGAAGCTATCATCCGCATAGCCAGAAGGGTGGGGTCAGACTATATTGGGGAGATGACCACTAAGCTACACCTGAAACAAGGGGTGTGGTCATGAGCAACAACAACTGAAGCAAGTAACCAAAGAGGCTGTTAGATTGCCTCACGTATAGCCAGTCTCTTTGATCTCTTGACATCTGTCACAGGAGGGACCGTCACAGGCTGGCGGCAAATTGAAAGCATAGATAGCATTATGCATTATCCTAAAGTGTGTGTCTCTCCAGGTTTCATTCAGTACTGATTTTCTCAGCACCCACCAACCTTTCAGAATCTTGTCCCCCGCTTCTTGATCCTCCAAAACTTGGGCCCATGGCTTAAATGATATTGGGGATAGTTCGTCCCCTAAAGCTTCTCTAACCTGGATTGGGGGCCTTGTCCCTCTCAGTAAGATCTTGTAAAAGCTGTTCTGAAATGTTTCTCAGACAACCTGTCAGTGAGAAATTTCCTGACCTGGGTAAACTAGATGCCTTGAAAGGGGTTTAGTTTATATTTGTCTCTTACCTCCTGATGTGTAACCGCCTATGTTCTGCATCATGCATCATGTGTTTGGCTGTGGGGATCTCTTTTGCTCTCCATTCTTTGAAAAGACCGCTACTCCTACTCTGCTCAAATTCTGGATGGCCCCATAGCGGTAAGTATTTTGATATCCTTTGACATAAACAGTAATCTTTCCTTAGTGCTCTCCATGCTGCCCAGGTATGTCTGAAAAGGGCTGAATTCCTGAGATACATTGGCAAATATTTCAATCCCATGTGAAGCAAGGTGCAGGGGTCCCAAGGAGAGCAGAGGTTTTTCTCCAGTACATAGTCTGAGTGGAAATTTGTGTGTCGCATCCAGTCTATAATATGTCTGAATCTGCAGGATAGGTTATATAATCATATATTCTGCATATTCATTCCCCCCTTTATTTTGTGGGCCATAAGATTTTTTATACCTTTTCTAGAGTGTCTTCCTTGCCACAGAAAATGCGTAATTTCACTGTGCAGCTTGGCTATATCCATATATTTAATCAATAAGGGCCAGATGGGGATATAAGAGTCTGGAGAAGCTCATCATTTTAATTAAATGCATCCTTCCCAAGAGGTGATAGAGGCAGGTTGTGCCATTTCTGTAGTTCTTGAACTATCTTATGAATTAGGGTGGTATAATTAAGCTTGTACAGAGAATCTGACGTGCATCCTACTTTAATTCCCAAGTAGATAATACTATCTTTTGCGGTCGGTATTCCACAGAAAGACTACGGGTTTGCCATGACATTCCTTCGCTGTAGTTGTAGGAGTGGGCACTTGGCTGTATTAACTCTACTGTAAAGCCTGAGAGCTTTCCAAAATCATTGATACTGTTTAGCATATCTAGCAGCTCTTCCACAGACTTTCCATGAACAGCAGAACATCATCTGCAAAATAGGCAACTTTCAGCTCAACATTCCCTACCTGATACCCTCAAATTCTCCCCGAGTATTCATTTAGCGCACCTAGGGTTCCACTGCCGAGTTTGAACAAAAAGGGAGACAGGGGGGCAACCCTGCCTGGTGCCGTTATGGTAAAGCAAAGGTGTCAGACAAGAATTCCTGGGTGCCTATTCTAGAGCCCACTCTTTTACTTCCATGATTACCCCCGTCCTTTTCTTCACAGTCCCTACTGGCCACAGACCACAGACAGTGAGTATATGTAGTGTTTGGCCTAATACTGATCCAGGCTGGCACCAAGGTACATCTTGCTGGGTGCTATGAGCAGACACTTCAGATTCAGTTGTGGAAGGGTATTGAACCAGGACTATCATGGGTCTTTCTTGCCCTCTTGTACGGACTTCCAGTTTTATTGAGGAAGGTTCATAGGCAGGAAGGTTGTAGGTAAGCTGTGGTCCCCAGTTAAGAGAAGATATGTTCTTTTCTAAAGGAGACAGCATCCAAGTTTTCAAGAGGGACATAACTCATTGAGCTCTGACAGTAACCAGCATGGCAAACTTGGTTTCAGTCCTTTAGGCTGGGTTCACACGGGCGTGTCCGGATTAGTCCGGATGCGTCCCCGTGTGTTGCGGCAAACCCGCGCGAGTAGGAATGCAATTGCAGTCAGTTTTGACTGTGATTGCGTTCCGATGTTCAGTTTTTATCGCGCGGGTGCAATGTGTTTTGCACGCGCGTGATAAAAAAACGACTGTGGTACCTAGACCCGAACTTCTTCACAGAAGTTCAGGTTTGGGTAAGGCTACTTTCACACTAGCGCTTGATCGGATCCGTTCTGAACGGATCCGATCATATTAATGCAGACGGAGGCTCCGTTCAGTACGGATCCGTCTGCATTAATAACTTAGAAAAATTTCTAAGTGCGAAAGTAGCCTGAGCGGATCCGTTCAGACTTTCAATGTAAAGTCAATGGGGGACGGATCCGCTTGAAGATTGAGCCATATGGTGTCATCTTCAAGCGGATCCGTTCCCATTGACTTACATTGTAAGTCTGGACGGATCCGCACGCCTCCGCACGGCCAGGCGGACACCCGAACGCTGCAAGCAGCGTTCAGCTGTCCGCCTGGCCGTGCGGAGGCGAGCGGAGCGGAGGCTGAACGCCGCCAGACTGATGCAGTCTGAGCGGATCCACATCCATTCAGACTGCATCAGGGCTGGACGGAAGCGTTCTGCTCCGCTCGTGAGCCCCTTCAAACGGAGCTCACGAGCGGACAGTAGAACGCTAGTGTGAAGTTAGCCTGAGTTGTAGTGTAGATTGTATTATTTTCCCTTATAACATGGTTATAAGGGAAAATAATAGCATTTCTGAATACAGAATGCATAGTAGGTGATCAATTGAGGGTTAAAAATAAATTTAAAAAATTAACTCGACCGCCTCCGAGTAGTTCCCGGTCTCTTCTTTACTTCTTTAATGATGAAACTACAGGCTAGGGACCTGTGGTGACGTCAGATCACATGCTCCAACACATGGTCCATCACCACGGTGATGGACCATGTGATTGGAGCATGTGATCTGAAGTCACCAAAGGTCCTTTAGCCGACAGCTCATCAGAAGAGACTAGGAACTACGCGATCAAGAGGAGAAGGTGAGTTAATTTGTTTAGTTTTGTTTAACCCCTCCAGCGCTATTTTACTAAGCATTCTGTATTCAGAATGCTATTATTTTCCCTTATAACCATGTATAAGGGAATATAATACAGTGAATAGACTGTCACCTAGCAACCATGCGTGAAAATCGCACCACATATGCACTTGCTTGCGATGCTGCGATTTTCACGCAAACCCATTCACTTCTATGGGCCTGCGTTGCCGCAAAAAAAACGCAGAATATAGAGCATGCTGCGATTTTCCACGCAACGCACAAGTGATGCGTGAAAATCATCGATCATCTGAACAGCCCCATTGAAATGAATGGGTCCGGATTCAGTGCGGGTGCAATGCGTTCACCTACCGCATTGCACCCGTGCAGAAATCTCCGCCGTGTGAACGCAGCCTTAGGCTACTTTCACACCTGCGTTAGGTGCGGATCCGTCTGGTGTCTGCACAGACGATCCGCACCTATAATGTAAACGCTTAGATCCGTTCAGAACGGATCGTTTGCATTACCATGAACATTACCATGTCATGATAATGCAAACGGATCCGTTTTGACTTTACATGAAGTCAATGGGGGACGGATCCATTTGAAAATTGAGCCTATTGTGTCAACCTTCAAACGGATCCGTCCCCATTGACTTACATTGTTAGGCCTCATGCACACGACCGTATTTTTTTGCAGTCCGCAAAAAAGGGTTCCGTTTTTTCCGTGATCCGTGACCAATTTTTCGTCCGTGGGGTCTTCCTTGATTTTTGGAGGATCCACAGACATGAAAAAAAAGTCGTTTTGGTGTCCGCCTGGCCGTGGCGGAGCCAAACGGATTCGTCCTGAATTACAATGCAAGTCAATGGGGACGATCCGTTTGACGTTGACACAATATGGTGCAATTTCAAACGGATCCGTCCCCCATTGACTTTCAATGTAAAGTCAGGGTTAATATACCATAGGCTCAGAGTTTTCTCCAATCCGATGGAATATTTTAACTTGAAGCGTCCCCCATCACCATGAACGCCTCTATGTTAGAATATACCGTCGGATTGAGTTACAATCGTGAAACTCAAATCCGACAGTATATTCTAACACAGAGGCGTTCCCATGGTGATGGGGACGCTTCAGGTTAGAATATACTAAAAGAACTGTGTACATTGACTGCCCCCTGCTGCCTGCAGGTGCTGCCAGGCAGCAGTGGGCAGCCCCCCCCGTAGTTAACACATTGGTGGCTAGTGCGGCCGCCCCCCCTCCCTCCCCTGTAGTTACTCATTGGTGGGCCAGTGGGCCCCCCTCCCTCCCCTGTAGTTAACTCGTTGGTGGCCAGTGGGCACCCCCCCTCCTCCCCTGTAGTTAACTCATTGGTGGCCAGTGGGCCCCCCCTCCCTCCCCTGTAGTTAACTCATTGGTGGCCAGTGGGGCCCCCCTCCCTCCCCTGTAGTTATCTCATTGGTGGCCAGTGGGCCCCCCCCTCCCTCCCCTGTAGTTAACTCGTTGGTGGCCAGTGGGCCCCCCCTCCCTCCCCTGTAGTTAACTCGTTGGTGGCCAGTGCCCTCTCCCCTCCCTCCCCCTCCTAATTAAAATCTCCCCCCCTATCATTGGTGGCAGCGGAGAGTACCGATCGGAGTCCCAGTTTAATCGCTGGGCTTCGATCGGTAACCATGGCAACCAGGACGCTACTGCTGTCCCGGTTGCCATGGGTTACTTAGCAATTTGTAGCAGCATTATACTTACCTGCGAGCTGCGATGTCTGCGTCCGGCCGGGAGCTCCTCCTACTGGTAAGTGACAGGTCTGGTGCGGCGCATTGCTTAATGACCTGTCACTTACCAGTAGGAGGAGCTCCCGGCCGGACGCAGACATCGCAGCTCGCAGGTAAGTATAATGCTGCTACAAATTGCTAAGTAAACCATGGCAACCGGCACAGCAGTAGCATCCTGGTTGCCATGGTTTACCGATCGGAGCCCCAGCGATTAAACTGGGACTCCGATCGGTACTCTCCGCTGCCGACCAATGATAGGGGGGGGGAGATTTTAATTAGGAGGGGGAGGGAGGGGAGAGGGGCCCACTGGCCACCAACGAGTTAACTACAGGGGAGGGGGGGCCACTGGCCACCAACGAGTTAACTACAGGGGAGGGAGGGGGGGGCCCACTGGCCACCAACGAGTTAACTACAGGGGAGGGAGGGGGCCCACTGGCCACCAACGAGTTAACTACAGGGGAGGGAGGGGGGGCCCACTGGCCACCAACGAGTTAACTACAGGGGAGGAAGGGGGGGCCCACTGGCCACCAATGAGTTAACTACAGGGAGGGGGGGGGGGCCGGCCGCACTGGCCACCAATGTGTTAACTGCAGGGGCAGTCATGTACACAGTTCTTTTATATATTCTAACCTGAAGCGTCCCCATCACCATGGGAACGCCTCTGTGTTAGAATTATACTGTCGGATCTGAGTTTTCACGAAGTAAAAACTCAGCTCTGAAAAAGCTTTTATGCAGACGGATCTCGGATCCGTCTGTATAAAATTACCTACGGCCACAGATCACGGATGCCAATCTTGTGTGCATCGTGTTCTTTCATGGACCCATTGACTTGAATGGTCCGTGAACCGTTGTCCGTCAAAAAAATATTACAGGTCATATTTTTTTGACGGACAGGATACACGGATCACGGTTCTCGGCTGCAAAACGGGTGCATTTTCCGATTTTTCCACGGACCCATTGAAGTCAATGGGTCCGCGAAAAAAAAATGAAAACGGCACAACGGCCCACGGATGCACACAACGGTCGTGTGCATGAGGACTAAGTCTGGAGGAGTTCCGTTTGCCTCCGCACGGCCAGGCGGACACCCGAACGCTGCAAGCTGCGTTCAGGTTTCTGCCTGCTGAGCGGAGCGGAGGACAAACGGTGCCAAACTGATGCATTCTGAGCGGATCCGCGTCCACTCAGAATGCATCGTGGCTGCTTGTGAGAGCCTTCAAACGGAACTCACAAGCGGAGCCCCGAACGCTAGTGTGAAAGTAGCCTTAAAGGTTAAGTGGTATGTAAACAAAGAAGGGAATTTATCATGAGGAGAAACCTTGATGTCAGTTTTACATGAGTCTGCGTTGGTGTACTTTTGCCACATTTATCATATGTCATATGTGTTTGATTAATTATTCTTATCCTTAAACTTAACACTTATGTCTGGAAAGGCTACTCGATTTTTCCTACTCCACCCTTCTAATGGAGTGAGATTATGAATTTTTTTGCGACTTTTGAAAAACGTCTCAAAGATAAATCTGGAGTGAAACTCATTAGGATGGTGTCTGTGAAGGTTCTAATTTATCCAGGTCATGGTATATCTGTAAAGAATAAATCAGGCAACTGGACTTACTGTAGATTTCTTAAAAACGTTTCACTCGTTCTTCCAACGAGCTTTCTCAATTCTGAGTGACTGTACAAGAATTCTCTGGGAATAAATATGTAACTGAATCAGCATCTGGTAATTATACCCAGCATGGGGTCAGAGGTCATTATACCCAGCATGGGTCAAAGGTGTTGATTTCCATTATCCTAATTGAGTCAGTAGGTGATAATGACCTCCCAGAAAAAGGTGTCAAGACAGCATGGTATGTGGCAGACAACAGATGTCTAACCCCCGCCTCTATTCAAGCTTGCTTCTCTGCTTATACGAGATGGCCTCCTTCACACCTCGTTGTACCAATGGGCCTCCTTATCCAAAACACGTACTTGACTGTCTTCAAAGGTGTGACCTGTTTCTTTTAGATAAAAGTACAGATGTAAGTCATTAGGATGGTGAACCACATCCATTTTTCCAACCACATTTGAAAACTGGAGTGAGTGGTGTAAACATGCGAAAAGTTGCAAAATTGTGTTACTTTTTGAAGCCAGAATTCTGGAGTAAAGGCATGATAAATCAGTGCCAAAGGTTATTTTAGCCCTTCCTTCAGCAGGGATACTCAATCAGCTTCCACAAAGTCTCTATAACAAATTTCTATTTAGCGCAACTTAGTCTGTGTGAGTTAGCGGGCTGAAATTCTCTACTTCTGCAAGGGTCAAACCCTGGTGTCTCTATCTAGATTAATTATGGCTGCTTCAAAAGCTTTCAGTCCCTTGCTTCTGGCTAGTAATTGCACCATGTTAATAGACTTAAAACAGCTTAATATCACCATTAATGACACACTGCATGACTTATTTCCCTTACGAATGGCAATGTGTAAACTTTCTGAGTGTGTGTTCAGGCAGTTAAACAAATTAATTCAATACCCTTCTGTGTACTGTTAAAGTGAGGTTGATGTTTTCATTCATATATTTGCAGCAAGCGAATTTTTGCCAAAACAAACAGACTTTAACCCCTTAAGGACACAGCCTTTTTACACCTTAGGACCAGGCCATTTTTTGAAAATCTGACCAGAGTCCCTTTAAGTGCTGATAACTTTAAAACGCTTTGACTTATCCAGGCCGTTCTGAGATTGTTTTTTCGTCACATATTGTACTTCATGACACTGGTAAAATGGAGTCAAAAAAATAATTTTTTTTTGCACCAAAAAATACCTAATTTAACAAAAATTTGGAAAAATTTGCAAATTTCAAAGTTTCAGTTCTCTACTTCTGTAATACATAGTAATAACCCCCAAAAATTGTGATGACTTTACATTCCCATATGTCTACTTTCATGTTTGAATTGTTTTGGGAATGATATTTTATTTTTTGGGGGATGTTATAGGGCTTAGAAGTTTAGAAGCAAATCTTGAAATTTTTCAGAAATTTACAAAAACTCCAATTTTTAGGGACCAGTTCAGTCTCAAGTCACTTTGCGAGGCTTACATTATAGAAACCACCCAAAAATGACCCCATCTAAGATACTACACCCTCAAGGTATTCAAAACTGATTTTGCATACTTGTTAACCCTTTAGGTGTTGCACAAGAGTTATTGGCAAATGGGAGGAAATTTGAGAATTTCATTTTTTGTCTAATTTTCATTTAACCCATTTTTTTCCACTAACAAACAAGGTTAACAGCCAAACAAGACTGTATCTTTATTGCCCTGACTCTACCGTTTACAGAAACACACCAATATGTGGCCGTAAACTACTGTACGGCCCACACAGCGGGGCGTAGAGGGAAAGTGCGCCGTATGGTTTTTGAAGGCTGATTTTATGGACCGGTTTTATTTACACCATGTCCCATTTGAAGCCCCCTGATGCACCCCTAGAGGAGAAACTCCCTAAAAGTGATCCCATCTAAGAAACTACAAACCCCTCAAGGTATTCAAAACTGATTTTACATACGTCGTTAACCCTTTAGGTGTTGCACAAAGTTATTGGCAAATGGCGATGAAATTTGAGAATTTCATTTTTTGCCTAATTTTCCATTTTAAAAACCCCATTTTTTTCTCACGAACAAAGCAAGGTTAACAGCCAAACAAGACTGTATCTTTATTGCCCTGACTCTGCTGTTTACAGAAACACCCAATATGTGGCCGTAAACTACTGTACGGGCACACAGCGGGGCGTAGAGTGAAAGGTGTGCCGTTTGGTTTTTGGAGGCTGATTTTGCTGGACTGTTTTTTTTGCACCATGTCCCATTTGAAGCCCCCGGATGCACCCCTAGATTATAAACTCATAAAAGTGACCCATCTAAGAAACTACACCCTCAAGGTATTCAAAACTGAGTTTTACAAACTTTGTTAACCCTTTAGGTGTTGCACAAGATTTAATGGAAAATAGAGATACAATTTCAAAATTTCACTTTTTGGCAGATTTTCCATTTTAATATTTTTTTTCCAGTTACAAAGCAAGGGTTAACAGCCAAACAAAACTCATTATTTATGGCCCTAATTCTGTAGTTTACAGAAACACCCCATATGTGGTCGTAAAAAACCGCTGTACGGGCACACGCAGGGCGCAGAAGGAAAGGAATGCCATAACGGTTTTGGAAGGCAGGTTTTGCTGGACTGTTTTTTTTTACAACCATGTCCCATTTGAAGCCCCCCTGATGCACCCCTAGAGTAGAAACTCCAAAAAAGTGACCCCATTTTAGAAACTACGGGATAGGGTGGCAGTTTGTTGGTACTAGTTTAGGGTACATATGATTTTTGGTTGCTCTATATTACACTTTTTTGTGCGGCAAGGTAACAAGAAATAGCTTTTTGGCACCGGTTTTTTTTTTGTTATTTACAACATTCATCTGACAGGTTAGATCATGTGGTAATTTTTATAGAGCAGGTTGTCACGGACGCGGCGATACCTAATATGTAGACAATTTTTTTTATTTATGTAAGTTTTACACAATGATTTCATTTTTAAAACCAAAAAAATGTTTTAGTGTCTCCATAGTCTAAGAGCCATAGTTTTTTTCAGTTTTTGGGCGATTATCTTAAGTAGGGTCTCATTTTTTGCGGGATGAGATGACGGTTTGATTGGCATCTATTTTGGGGTGCATATGACTTTTTGATTGCTTGCTATTACACTTTTTGTGACGTAGATGACAAAAAATGGCTTTTTTTACACCGTTTTTATTTTTATTTTTTTACGGTGGTCATCTGAGGGGTTAGATCATGTGATATTTTTATAGAGCCGGGCGATACGGACGCGGCGATACCTAATATGTATACTTTTTTTTATTTATGGAAGTTTTACACAATGATTTCATTTTTGAAACAAAAAAAATGATGTTTTAGTGTCTCCATAGTCTAAGAGCCATAGTTTTTTCAGTTTTTGGGCGATTATCTTGGGTAGGGTATGATTTTTGCGGGATGAGATGACGGTTTGATTGTTACAATTTTGGCGTACATGCGACTTTTTGATCACTTTTATTACCTTTTTTGGAAGTAAGGTGGGCAAAATTTTAATTTCATCATAGTTTTTTATTTTTTATTTTTATGGTGTTCACCGTTCGGGTAAAGTAACATGACCGTTTTATAGATCAGGTCGTTACGGACGCGGCGATACCAAACATGTGTAGGGAATTTTATTTTTTTCATTTTTTATCAGTGATAATGTGTTTTTTGATTTTTACTTTTTTTTCACTTTTATTCACTTTTTTTTGACCCAGACCCACTTGGTTCTTGAAGATCCAGTGGGTTCTGATGTCTGTATAATACAGTACAGAACAATATATATTGTACTGCACTGTATTTTACTTACACTGAACAGATCTATGCCTTTCAGCACAGATCTGTTCAGCACCATGGACAGCAGGACGCCTGAGAGGCGTCCTGTTGCCATGGGAACCTTCCCCGTCTGCTCAGAACTTCGCAGACGGGGAAGGGTAAGGAGGGGATCTCTCGGGGGGGCTGTCTGGGGGCTCTCTCCCTCTCCATCGGGGGGGCTGCAAAGGCACAGCAGCCCCCCGATGGGAGAGGGAGGGAGCTCCCTGCGCTGTTAACTTTTTCCATACAGCGGTCCGTACGGACCGCTGTATGGAAAGGGTTAAACGGCTGACATCGCATCGCAGATGTCAGCCGTTTATACCAGGGTGCCAGCAATGTGCTGGCACCCTGGTATACCCACTGAACACCAATGAATTTTCAAGGGGAGGCGGGCGGGGGATCGCGATCCCGCCTGCCGCACCGCCCGCCTCCCGCACCGCCCACAACCGCCCGCAACCCTCCCCCTGCACCTCCCGCCACCCTAAAAATCATTCGGGGGTGCAGGGGGGGGGTGAATAAAACTTCTGCGGGGACCAGAAACTGCAGAAATCGCAGCAAACCGCAGGTCTGAATTGACCTGCGGTTTGCCGCGATCGCCGACATGGGGGGGTCACGGGACCCCCCCGCGCATTTAGCCTAGGTGCCTGCTCAATGATTTGAGCAGGCACCGGGTTCCGATCACTGCCGGCCGGGCGGCAGTGATCGGAACAACACATGACGTACCGGTACGTCATGTGTCCTTAAGTACCAGGGCATCATGACGTACCGGTACGTCATGTGTCCTTAAGAGGTTAAGGAATAAGATAGAAATCAAATCTTTAAATTTTGTTGATCTCCACAATATCGATGTCTTTAATGGTAGTTTTAAGATAAAAAAAACACAGGTTTGCATGACAGGTTGCGCATGAATCATGAGAATCTTTTCTTCCTGCTTTTCACTAGATAAGAAATGAATGTGGACTAGATGAAGTCCAGGCTTTATATACCCCCTTAGTGCCCTACATAATAGTTATTGTACAATACATTGCTCCCTTTAGTGCCCCCACACAGTAATGTTCCAGTAATGTCCCCATAGTTATTTATGCCCCTTCATACCTCTACGCGGTAGTCAAGACCGCTCAGTGCCCCTATAGTGTATGCATGTCCCCTTTGTCCCTCCACATAGTCATGTTTTTGCAGCCGTGACTTCTCTGAAGAAAACAGGTATTTTAGAGCTGTAGTTCCAATGGAACTGTCACGACCATGGTTGTGGTCGTGACTCCTTGGTTCGCATGCAGTTGTCAGCAGTTGGTTTTATGTTGTCAACCACAGGTGTGAGCTCTGTATCTTGCCTCACGTGTGGTTGCCGTTGGCAACATAAGGTTGTTGGCAGTGGAGCGGCCTGAGCGGTTGCTAGGCGCTCGCTGTCACTGCATGCGGTTGCCTCTGGCAACGTGTGGTTTTAGTGTGCATTTTCTATGTTTGGTATGAGGGAGTTTGTGATGTGTACACTTCCCCTTTAAGTGACACTTTCCTTGTTTGGTGATGGAAGTGTTAACCCCTTTCCTAATGTGTGTGTGGGTGTGGCCGCTTGGGCTATTTAGCTTCCTGCTGGAAGGCAGTTGCTGAGGGGTACTGCAGCCATACGGTTTGCTGGAGTCATCCTCCTGGTTCATATACCATCTTTCCAGTAAGGGCCACCCTTGCGGTCATAAAAAGAATGTCTGATGTTAAGTTGATGTTTTTATGCTCTTGATATTTGTTGCAGCTATGGATGTCCTGGTTACCTGTGTGTTTTGATGTGTGTGCTGTCTCCCTTGTGTTTGTGTGGACAGCGTATTTGAGCATGGGTTCCAGTCAGCAAGGCTGTGGCAGGTTAGTGTGGAACTGCTTGGTTCACCTGTCATATCCATATGTCTGTTTATGTTCCCCTTCTCTTTGCAGCTTGGCCAGTAAGACTCCTGTTCGTCCGTGCCTAGGAGGAACAGGTCGTCTTACCCTGCACCTAGTTCAGGGCCACCCTGAGGGCTAGTAGGGACCCCAAGGTTCCGGAGTATGAGCCCTCCTACCATCAGGGTCGGCTCATACAGCTAGGAGTCAGGGTCAGAATTAGGGACGTAATAGGAGGTGACCTGCTCCTTGATTCCTGTCCTGGCCTAGTAGCGACCATCATCTTCTGGTATCGCACGGCTGAGGGTTTCCCCCATCCTTAGCCGTGACAGTATGACCGCAATGGCTCCTTACTTGGATCCACCATCGGAAGAGGGTGCAGCATGCATCGCCATATGTTTGTGGGGTGCATGCGCGTTCTCTGGAGGGAGAGCGTTTTGGGGAACACCGTTTACGGCGCGGTTGGTGGCTTATTCCCCGTCACCTTACCTTCCGTGTCCGTGTTGGTGATCCCTCGTCCCTCTCTATGTTCCTATATTTGGTCGTCTGCTGGCAGCATTCCGTTAGTGTTCCGGCTGTGTGCTGGTTAGGAGTGTCTGTTGGCAGCGACTGGAGTGGGAATGTTAGTGGAGAGTGGACGCAGTGTCAGTGCGGTCTCCCCGGGCTGTTTCTTTGCTGGTCTCTGGTTCCTGTGTGTTGCTCCAGAGCCTGGCAGTCGGATCTTGGTTCCTGTGTGTTGCTCCAGGGTCCGGCAGCAGTCCTGGGGATACTCGCATGTTCTGGCGCTGATTCCCCTACATTTCCCTTCTCCCATTCCTGTTTTTGGCCCCTCACTGGTTTTCCCATTTTTTTTTTTGGTGGGGGGGCTTTGAGGGGTGGGAGCGTCATGACCATGGTTGTGGGTGGGAGTGTCATGACCATGGTTGTGGTCGTGACTCCTTGGTTCGCATGCAGTTGTCAGTGGTTGGTTTTTTGTTGTCAACCACAGGTGTGAGCTCTGTATCTTGCCTCACGTGTGGTTGCCGTTGGCAACATAAGGTTGTTGGCAGTGGAGCGGCCTGAGCAGTTGCTAGGCGCTCGCTGTCATGGCATGCGGTTGCCTCTGACAACGTGTGGTTTTAGTGTGCATTTTCTATGTTTGGTATGAGGGAGTTTGTGATGTGTACACTTCCCCTTTAAGTGACACTTTCCTTGTTTGGTGATGGAAGTGTTAACCCCTTTCCTAATGTGTGTGTGGGTGTGGCCGCTTGGGCTATTTAGCTTCCTGCTGGAAGGCAGTTGCTGAGGGGTACTTCAGCCATACGGTTTGCTGGAGTCATCCTCCTGGTTCATATACCATCTTTCCAGTAAGGGCCACCCTTGCGGTCATAAAAAGAATGTCTGATGTTAAGTTGATGTTTTTATGCTCTTGATATTTGTTGCAGCTATGGATGTCCTGGTTACCTGTGTGTTTTGATGTGTGTGCTGTCTCCCTTGTGTTTGTGTGGACAGCGTATTTGAGCACGGGTTCCAGTCAGCAAGTCTGTGGCAGGTTAGTGTGGAACTGCTTGGTTCACCTGTCATATCCATATGTCTGTTTATGTTCCCCTTCTCTTTGCAGCTTGGCCAGTAAGACTCCCGTTCGTCCGTGCCTAGGAGGAACAGGTCGTCTTACCCTGCTCCTAGTTCAGGGCCACCCTGAGGGCTAGTAGGGACCCCAAGGTTCTGGAGTATGAGCCCTCCTACCATCAGGGTCGGCTCATACAGCTAGGAGTCAGGGTCAGAATTAGGGACGTGATAGGAGGCGACCTGCTCCCTAGTTCTGTCATCCTGGCCGAGCAGCGACTACATCTTCTGGCATCGCACGGCTGAGGGTTTTCCCCATCCACAACCGTGACAGGAACCTGCATTTGGCAGGGCTCCATAAGAACACAGGAAATCTGCATTGCAATGTATTGGATAAGTAATCAAATGATTGCTGGTTATAGTCATCTAGGGTGACAAAAAGGTTTAAAAAAGTAAAAAGAAAGTTTAAAAAAATATAAAAAACAATTGAAAATAGGAAAATTCTAATCAACACACAGAATGGGGAGCCATTGATTGTATGTGAAAGCTCTAGTTTCTTTTAAGAAACCAGAACTTTTATAGCTGTAGTTCCTATGGAGCTCTGCAGGTGGCAGCACATATCAAATCTGCCATGAATTGTGATAGCAACTCATTCCAATATATTGGAAAAACGATCTAATGATTGCTTATTATAGTCATCTAGAGTGATTAAAAAAATATAAAAAAAGTTTTTAAATATATCATAAAATTGTAATCACCCTCTTTCTCCATAATTGAAATAGACAATACAAAATAAACATCATAGGCATTGCTACATTCCAAAATGCCTATACTGTTAAAATAAAATAAAATTAAAAATATATTTATCCCATAAAGCGAATGGCATAATGGGAAAAAAAATCTAAATGACTAATGCACCTCCCCCAAAAATTGAATAAGAAGTTATTAAAAAGTCATTACAACTCCAAAATGGTACCAATACAAATTACAAATTACAAAAAATGAGCCCCAAAACTTTTGTTCCAAAACTTTTCATCAAATGTTCATATTTTTGTCATTAATAAAACACAAGAAAAATGTGGTATTGCTAAGAATGCCCTTAAAGGCTATGTACACCATTGGAGGGCATTTTTATTTAGAATTGCATATTATTCATTTTTGGC
Source organism: Bufo bufo (assembly GCF_905171765.1). Lineage (NCBI taxonomy): Eukaryota > Metazoa > Chordata > Amphibia > Anura > Bufonidae > Bufo > Bufo bufo. The sequence continues at coordinate 174,865,513 of NC_053390.1, read as the reverse complement.
TAAAAAAAAAATTTTTTATTGTCCTTTATTAAAAATATTGAGCCATTCTGTCACAAAGGTTCAACTGTTTTTCTAGCTGTGTGCATCCTACTTTCACTTTGTGCCCATCATCTTATAACCCTTATCGCTAAACTACTAAGTGGTCATAAACACTTATATAAGCCACATTCTTATCAGTAAGATAAGAACTGAGCTATAATGAGTGTTTATAAGGTCAGAGAGCAGAGATAAGGAGCCCGTCAGTTCCCCAAAATACGGAAAAGATACAAAATCCACAAGCTGCTACTATAGTATCTCAGCTCTGTACAGAAAAAAAGATACCATATTGTTAATAAAGACCAATTGAAAAAATGACTTTTAGGTCAAAATAAGTACAATACAATAATAAAAAAAATGCCCCCAAATGTGTACATAGCCTTTAGCAAGTCAGTTTTAACTCATAGGCAATGCCATAAAAACAAAACCTATAAAACTGTGGTGAGATTGCATTTTATTTCCAATACACCACATTTGGAATTTTTTTTCCCCACTATACCATATGCTATATTAAATGGTGCCATTAGAAAGTACAATTTGTGCCACAGAAACAAGCTCTTATATGGCTATGTAAATGAAAAAATAAAAAGTTATGGAAGGCAGGGATTACAAAACAAAAACTGAAAAATTCTCTTGTCTTCTGACTTGTATTTTGAGTGATTTGTGTAAGGCAAATCGAAAATGTTTTTGGATTCATTGAAATTAGAATCTGTTGGGAAATTTGTAACAAATTTGATTTGTGTAGAATCGATTCGCTCATTTCTAGTTACAATCTTTGGTGCAATAAAGGCAGCTAGCAAGATCTCCCCCTTGAGTAAAAATAGATTGACCTTCAGACTGAACTTTTGAAAGAAACTGAGTAGTTTTTTTTTTACGTTACCTCAACACTGATAAAAGTTGATAATTTCAAGTAAAGCCTGTCTTGTCAATCACTCAGAATTAAAAATGAGCTGCCATGAGATGAGATGATACACAAAGCTTTGCAAAATCTGTAGAATTGACTATGGCTTGTTTTCATTAAACTGTGTTTGCAATGAGTTTATCCACTTGTTCTCGTTTACTCACAAAAGGTCAGTAGCTGTGCTTTATTTGCTCGTTCTTATCATACCATTTAGATTTTTTAGCATTAGCAGAAATGTCAATATTCCCAGTTAGGGGAATATGTTTACCTTGGATATTTCATTATCTCATTTAACAGCTTAATACATATTATTAATATGTTCGCTTTTCACCTCAAAATATGATATCACCTAATGCAAGTTCAGGCGTAGAAATCTCATTTAACATATTTTGTGTTCTATGAACAAGTGATTTTTTCTTTCTTTACATTTCATTTAAATGTCATTTATTTTGGAATAAAGCTGTGAACCCCTTAGTGCCTGGAGTCTTTTTTGATTGCATGAATTAAGAAGCGTCTACAGACTTTTATAGGTGCTGTGTTGGGCTGTATACAACTGGGAACTTTCATGGAGCTTTGCACCAAAGTTTTGCATTGAAACTACCATTGCAAACATCCATAAAATGTGAAACATGTTGCAAAGTTGGGTCTAGGTAGAGCAAGCAGCTGGATTACGTTACCTATATGTTAGAGAATACATTTCTTTGTGGAGCTCAATCAAGCCCGGTAATAGCTAAAAAAAAAACATGTTGGTGTTTTTAAAGGAAATGTATCACCAAATATGTTATTTGCCAGTTAAAACCAGATAGCAACACATCTCCTTTTTCAAATCTGTTTTTATCATACATTTTATTTCCTGAAGATGATTATGGGGGCGGCCATCTTGCCTGAGCTGTTCTTAACAGCATTTTCCAAATAATTGCTTGACGACAGCCCCATGGGCCATAGACAAAATGAATAGGAGGGGACCCTATGGACTTACATGGGAGAGTTTTCTAGGCATTTTTTAGTTATTGTACAACAAAAGAATAGATAAGATTTGACAATCATCTATTGTGAATGATGGATCCTGTCTTATCTATACACAGAGATAGACTTACTACAGGCAGGGTTAGAATGAGTTAACTGCAGAAAAGTGATTTGTACAAACCAACAAGTGGTGCCAAATATTAGACATAGTGTCCAGTGCAAAAACTTCAGGATTTTTAGTTTTACTTTAAATATAACTAATGGCATGGAATATTTTAAATAACATAATCAATAATCATTTAAAATATAACATTTATTATTATAAAATACTAGCAGAAGGACCCAGCTCCGCCCGGGTATATTTCAATTATTTCATTTCATGTTTCTGTGTGTCGTAAAAAGATATCAACAGTATCCCCATAACAGTGACCTCTACAGTACCCACCCCTTTAACAATGACCTCCACAGTGCCAGCCACTTTAAAAGTAATCTTCATAGTACCCGCCCCTTTAGCAATGACCTCCACAGTGGCCGCCCCTTTAACATTGACCTCCAGAGTGCCTGCCGCTTTAACAGTGACCTCCAAAGTGCCTGCCCCTTTAACAATGACCGCATCTTTAACAGTGACCTACATAGCGCCCGCCCCTTTAACAGTGACCTCCACAGTGCCCCGCCCTTTAACAGTGACTGCCCCTTTAACAATGACCTCCACAGTGCCTGCCCTTTAACAATGACCACATCTTTAATAGAGACTTACATAGCGCCTGCGCCTTTAACAGTGACCTCCACAGTGCCCGCCCCTTTAACAGTGACCTCCACAGTGGCTGTCCCTTTAACAGTGACCTCCACAGTCCCCGCCCCTTTAACAGTGACTTTTATATTGCCTGTTCCTTTAATAGTGACTGCCTATTTAGCAGTGGCCTCCAAAGTGCCCACCCCTTTAACAGTGACCTCCACAGTACCCGCCCCTTTAACATGGACCACCCCTTTAACAGTGACATTCATAGTGGCTGCTTTTTTAACAGTGACCTTCACAATTCCCGCCACTTTAACAGTAACTTCCACAGTGCCAGCCTTTTTAACAGTGACCTCCTTAGTGCCTGCCCCTTTAACAGTGACCTCAACAGTGCCCGCCCCTTTAACAGTGACCTCCACATTGCCTGTCCCTTTAACAGTGACCGCCCCTTTAACAGTAACCGCCACAGTGCCCATCCCTTTTAACAATGAACTCCATATTGCCCGTTCCTGTAGTAGAGACCGCCCCTTTAACAGTGACCTCCACAGTGCCCGCCCCTTTAACAGTGACCTCCAAAATGCTCATCCCTTAAACAGTGACCTCCACAGTTGCTGCCCCTTTAACAATGACTTCCACAGTTTCCACACCTTTAATAATAACCTCCACAGTGCCCGCCCTTTTAACAGTGACCGCCCCATTGACAGTGACCTCCACAGTGCTCCCCCCTTTAATAGTGACTGCCCCTTTGACAGTGACCTTCACAGAGCCCACCCATTTAACAGTGACCTCCACAGTGCTCACTCCTCTAACAGTGACATTCACAGTGCCCGCCCTTTTAATAGTGATCTTTACAGTGGCCGCACTTTTAACAGTGACCGCCCCTTTAACAGTGACCTCCATAGTGCTCCCTCCTTTAACAGTAACCTCCACAGTGCCCGCCTCTTTAACATTGACCACCCCTTTAACACCAATCTTCATAGTGACCTCCCCTTTAGCAGTGACCTCCACAGTGCCCACCCCACTAACGGTGATATTCACAGTACCCGCCCCTTTAACACTGATCTTCACAGTGGCCGCCCTTTTAACAGTGGCCTCCCCTTTAACAGTGCCTGCCCCTTTAGAGTTACCGCCCCTTTAACAGTGACCTCCACAGTGCCCAACCCTTTAACATTGACCACCCCTTTAACAGTGGCCTCTACAGTGCCCGCCCCTTTAGCAGTGACCTCCACAGTGCCTGCCCCTTTAACAGTGACCTACACAGTGCTGCCCCTTTAACAGTGATCTCCACTCTGCCCGCCCCTTTAACAGTGACTGCCCCTTTAACAGTGACCTCCACAGTGCCCACCCCTTTAATAGTGACCTCCACAGTGACTGCCACTTTAACAGTTATCTCCATGGTGCCCGCTTCTTTAACAGTTATCTAAACAGTGGCCGCTCCTTTAACAGTGACCGCCCCTTTAACAGTGACCTCCACAGTGCATGCCCCTTTAACAGTGAACTCCACAGTGGCCGCCACTTTAACAGTGATCTCCACAGTGGCCACCCCTTTAACAATGACCTCCACAGTGCCCCAGTTCAACAGTGATCGCCCCTTTAACTCTGACAGCCCCTTTAACTGTGACCTTAATAATTCATATTGGTATACTGGCTAACATTTCGGTATTATCCAAGACCTTGTTCACGGCCTAAGTTTGGTGAATAGTGGAGGCATCGGATAAAACCGAAACGTTGGCCAGTATACCAATATGAATTTTAAAAAATCGAATGGATAACTACAAAAAATTATAAGAAAATAAGTAAGATATTTATGCAACATTCTCTTTTTTAGTGCCGTGGTCTTTCTATTAACATAAAACCTTCCTGGACACCTGATGTACCTGTGTGCCAAATTTGGTGAAGATCGGTCCAATCGTTTGGCCACGCATAAAGAACGTCCAGACAGACAGTCAGACAGACAGACGTCCAAACAGAAACTCATTTTTATATATATATAAGAGATTTAACATAAAACATTAACATATTTAACATAAAAAGCAGGTCATTTTCTGATGACATTCCCTTTAAGAAGTTAAAGGAATATTCCAATTGTTATAAGTTATCTCCAGTCACAATATAGGAGATAACTATTAAATTGGTTGGGGTCCTGCCAGTGAGACCCCCTCTCTTGATGGGTCAGGGTCCAGTGTTAGGACCCCCACCAATTTAATGGTTATCCACTATCTTGTGGATAGGGGATAACTTGTAACAATTGGAATATCCTTTTAAGTATATGAAAAACTTCAAGTATGCTGGCAAGATTTCTTTAGAATTGATGGGGATATTTATTAAGTGCACTGGGCACATTTTTTGAGACATGGGAGACATGGCTTAGTTGAAAGGGATGTACTTTACCAGAAAGTGTGCAGTTTAAGATAGAAATTGTGCTCTAAAAAATTCTCCAATATTTTGGTGCAACTAACAGGTGATAAATGTGGTGAATCATTAGACTGCCTTTTTACACTGCAAAAAATCTGGATTGGGCGGCTCACCCTGCTCTAGGAATGGTACGGGGCACCTACTGCAATTGATGCACCCAAATCAAGAAGGAAATTTGTAATAGAAATTTAGGAGGGCACTCGGCAATTAGAGTCACAAAGAATCATGAAAGTTGAAACAGTACAATTTATTTATCACCTCTATAGCAATAAAAGCATATAAAAAGCAACTATAATATATGAATACTCTACTACACACTACTGTATAAAAGGCAATGTTATACAATATAGTACATAAAATGGAGACTAAACTTTCAATAAAATATCCAATAAAATGTCCAATATCACAAAGGATTAAAATAATATAGATATTGTATATGCAATAATGGGGGTTTTTTTAATCCATTTTTCGGTTTGATAGTCAACTTGCACTCTCTCGATTAAAACCAGTGGCGTCCCACGTTTTCGAATGGCATCAATCGATAAGAGGAAAAAATATTCGATGAATAAATAATCACAAACTTTTACTTAACTTATTCGTAGCCAGCACTAGAGTGTATATGGAATTTTCCACTGTGACGTATTGGATCTGAATTCAGCGTCCCACGTGGTATGGCCTATTTGCGGCCTTCTGTTGATCGATAATGAAACATAAGTCAAATCTTTATAGAGAGTCGAACTTAAATTTTCGTACTACGTGTTCGTATTGTTCATTATCGAGGCACTGTAATTATCGAGTCACGCACATTCACATTCACATTCAATGGACCTTGTTTGGTTGCAGCAAGATTAAGTGCTTGCCTGTTCCTCGATCCTCTGGGCGTTCCTCTCCAGGTGCTCTGTCTTTCAGGTCTTTATAATCTGTTGGTTTTTGATCCTGTTCCAAGAGCTGTAGATTATGATTATAATCCCACTATGCAAGTCCATAAATTGAACACCAAACGCGTTCCTTCCTCAGTGGTAATGCTTGCATAGAGTATTGACTGTCTTTTATATCTCTCCTTAATAGGTTCCTCATAAAATCTGGACCAGATTCCCACATAATAGGGTTCCTAGTAAAATATGGACCAGATAGAAAAAAAAAAATAATATATATATATATATATATATTGTATAAAAAACGCACTTGCGGTTTTATTGCGTTTTCAATGCGTTTTTTTGGGGGGGGGTCAATGCGTTTTTTGTGCAGATAGTTCCCAATGGGTCTGAATATCATTCCCAGTGAGTCATTTTCCTTTTAGGCATTGCTTTCAAAAGATATGTGATAAAATGTTATAACAACAATAAAAACTGTAAAAACATTAAAAACATTAATAGTGCTGAGCTTGAATGGTGAATACCACCAACACTAGCACCACAGCCACTTCACTTGATCTGTCAGAGGAGTTATTTACACATCAGTTGGAAGAAATGAGTGATGCGCAACCATTATAGCCAGAGGATGTAGATAACAGGGATTTGTCTCAGTCAGGCAGCATTACACACATGGACGTACGGTGTGATAATGATGATGTTGTACCCGCTGCTGCTTCCTTTGCTGAGTTGTCAGATACAAGTGAAGCGGTTGATGATGACGATGTGTCCGTGGATGTCACGTGGGTGCCCGCTCGAAGAGAAGAAGAACAGGGGGAAAGTTCAGATGGGGAGACAGAGAGGAGGGGGAGACGAGTTGGAAGCAGGGGGAGGTCATCGCAAGGAGCTAGTATTGGTACCCGGGGTCAGCCAGACAGCACGCCAATGAACGCATGCTGTTGCCACCACCAGAATGCCGTCATTGCAAAGCTCAGCAGTGTGGCATTTTTTTTGTGTGTCTGCCTCTGATGACAGCGATGCCATTAGCAACCTGTGCCAAAAGAAACTGAGTCGTGGGAAGTCCAACACCCACCTAGGTACAACTGCTTTGCGAAGGCACATGATCTGACATCACAAACGCCTATGGGATCAACACATGAGTACAAGCAGCACACAAAATTAAAGCCACCATCCTCCTCCTGGTCCAGCATCTTCAGCCACGTCAACCACTGCTGTCCTCCTTGCCCCCTCTCAACCACCCGCCACTCCGCCTCTCACTTTCAGCAGTTCCTGTTCATCTGCCCACAGTCAGCTGTCTGTCAAGGAAATGTTTGAGCGTAAGAAGCCAATGTCACAGAGTCACCCCCTTGCCCGGCGTCTGACAGCTGGTTTGTCTGAACTCTTAGCCCGCCAGCTTTTACCATACAAGCTGGTGGAGTCTGAGGCCTTCAAAAAAATTTTAGCTATTGGGACACCGCAGTGGAAGGTACCCGGCCGAATTTTTTTTCCACAAAAGGCAATCCCCAACTTGTACTCTATTGTGGAAAAGGAAGTCATGGCATGTCTGGCACACAGTGTTGGGGCAAGGGTCCATCTGACCACTGATACCTGGTCTGCAAAGCACGGTCAGGGCAGGTATATCACCTGCACTGCGCGTTGGGTAAACCTGCTGACGGCTGCCAAGCATGGAATGTGTGGCTCTGCAGCGGAGTTGGTGACACCACCACGACTTGCAGGCAGGCCTGCTGCCACCTCCTCTACTCCTCCTATTCCATCCTCTTCGCTAACCTCCTCGGCTGAGTCCTCTTCTGCTGCTGCGTCTTGCTCGACATCAACTGCACCCCCCCAGCTCCCCAGGGGCTATTCCACATCCCGGATACGACAGTGTCACGCCGTCTTGGGGTTGACTTGCCTGAAAGCAGAGAGTCACACCGGACCAGCACTCCTGTCCGCCCTGAATGCACAGGTTGATCAGTGGCTGACCCCGCACCAACTGGAGATCGGCAAAGTGGTGTGTGACAACGGAAGCAATTTGTTGGCGGCATTGAATTTGGGCAAGTTGACATGTGCATGGCACATGTGTTGAATCTGATAGTACAACGCTTAGTGTATAAGTACCCAGGCTTACAGGACGTCCTGAAGCAGGCCAGGAAGGTGTGTGGCCATTTCAGGCGTTCCTACACGGCCATGGCGCACTTTTCCGATATTCAGTGGCGAAACAACATGCCAGTGAGGCACTTAATTTGCGACAGCCCGACACATTGGAATTCAACACTCCTAATGTTCGACCGCCTGCTCCAACAAGAAAAAGCCGTCAACGAGTATTTGTATGACCGGGGTGCTAGGACAGCCTCTACAGAGCTGGGTATTTTTTTGCCACGTTACTGGACACTCATGCGCAATGCCTGCAGGCTCATGCGTCCTTTTGAGGAGGTGACAAACCTAGTCAGTCGCACCGAAGGCACCATCAGCGACCTCATCCCATTTGTTTTTTTCCTGGAGCGTGCCCTGCGAAGAAAGTGCTAGATCAGGCCGTAGATGAGAGTGAAGAGGAAGAGGAAGAGTTGTGGTCACCATCACCACCAGAAACAGCCTTATCATCATCGCTTGCTGGACCTGTGGCAACACTGGAAGAGGAGTCTGAGGAAGAGGAGTCAGAGGAGGAATGTGGCTTTGAGGAGGAGGAAGACCAACCACAGCAGGCATCCCAGGGTGCTCGTTGTCACCTATCTGGGACCCGTGGTGTTGTACGTGGCTGGGGGGAAGAACAGACCTTCAATGAGATCAGTGAGGACGAGGAACGGGACATGAGTAGCTCGGCATCCAACCTTGTGCAAATGGGGTCTTTCATGCTGTCATGCCTGTTGAGGGACCCTCGTATAAAAAGGCTAAAGGAGAACGACCTGTACTGTGTGGCCACGCTACTATACCCCCGGTATAAGCAGAAAGTGGCTGAAATGTTACCGAATTACTGGAGGTCGGAAAGGATGCAGCAGTTCCAAAACAAGTTAAAAAGTATGCTTTACACAGCGTATAAGGGTGATGTCACAGCACAACGGGAATCTAACAGGGGAAGAGGTGAAAGTAATCCTCCTCCTACCACGACCACGCCGGCAAGGACAGGACGCTTTACAGACGTGTTGTTGATGGAGGACATGCAGAGCCTTTTAAGTCCTACGCATGGCCACAGCCCTTCGGGGTCCACCCTCAGAGAACGACTCGACCGACAGGTAGCAGACTACCTCGCCTTAACTGCAGACATCGACACTCTGAGGAGCGATGAACCCCTTGACTACTGGGTGTGCAGGCTTGATCTGTGGCCTGAGCTATCCCAATATGCGATAGAACTTCTGGCCTGCATATCTTCAAGTGTCCTGTCATAAAGGACCTTCAGTGCAGCAGGAGGTATTGTCACTGAGAAGAGAAGTCGCCTAGGTCAAAAAAGTCTAGATTACCTCACCTTTATTAAGATGAATGAGGCATGGATCCCGAAGGGACTGACAGTGGGGGATACATTTGACTAAAAAAGGCCTGATGAGATGCCTTGGGCTAAAAATGGTCCCCACGCTGCTGTATTTAATCTCTGCATGCCGCCACCAACTAGGGTTCAAGCCGCAATGTTTTAGTACACTTTCTGCCTGGAAAACATCAATTTTTCCGGCCGCTGCTGCAAAAGTACCTAACTTTTCAGGCATGTGTACATGCCTAATTTTTCTGGCCTCTGGTGCGGCACTGTGGCTGCAAAAACAAAACCAAAAAAAAAGGGCACATAAAAGTGTCAATTCCCCTTTGTGATCGTTACCTTGTTGTGGTGAAGGGGCTTGCGTATCACAATGAAGCGATCACCTCTATGAGTGTGTTGGCAATGTTGGCACATCCCAGATGATAAGGTAGTTGCTTCATTGTGAACAGACCAAAAGCGATCGGCTGAATAATTTTTCATTGAAAAAACATAAATTTTCTTTGTGATCATCTAAGGTGATCATTAAAGCCTACTAGGCCAACAATGGACCCACACTGCAGAATCATTGTTTTCTGGGTCACTTAACTGTCATTGAACTACCATAGCACGACCATAGGCTTTGAAAAACCGCCATCGCCTGCAATCTCCTGAACGTGCGCACGAGCACAGTCATCACTACACCAAGATTGACGCATAGAGGAATAAAATTTATGTCATGAGTGTGTCAACTATTGAAGACAACTCTTTGCGGTTGTTTGCGGTGCGTTAAACGGGGAGTTTGGTCTGTCAGAGTTTGGTCTGTCACTGTGAAGCGGGCGTAACCCTTACACTACCTGATCGATACAACATCATACTTGATCGTATACACACACTGGATGTTTTAAAGCACGTTATTCCAAACAATTTAGGAAGGTTAGGTGATTTATGCCCTTTATGGATTAAAACCCGACTCTGCGTCAACTACGTAATTTTCCATGGGAGTTTTGCCATGGATCCCCCTCCGGCATGCCACAGTCCAGGTGTTAGTCCCCTTGAAACAACTTTTCCATCACTATTGTGGCCAGAAAGAGTCCCTGTGGGTTTTAAAATTCGCCTGACTATTGAAGTCTATGGCGGTTCGCCCCGTTTGCGAACATCTGCGTAAACTCGCGTTCGCCGTTCGCGAACGGAAAAATTTTAGGTTCGCGACATTTCTACTCATTTGTAGCTGCACATGGTAAAAAAGGGCCTTAAATAATTCTTCCGTAAGTGAGAAAAGACAGTCCCAGTGTCTCAAGGCTTTTACTGTAACGTTGAAAACAACACTAGTATTATTGTCTACTTTTAGAAATTGATTTTCTTTTTGTAAACTGAATGTAACTAGCAAGATGGGGTTATTGGTGAAACACAATAATAACAGATGCCAATGAATCATTTCCAGTACTGATATTAACTATTGCACACAGATTGGCAACTGTCTTTTTCCTTTGTGTATTAATGTTACCATATAAATAGTATAACATCATATAACCAACGTATCACACATTCAGAAACATACGGTAATGGGATATTATAGACAAATGTTACTTTATTACAGATAAAACATACAGTTACAGTATGTAGACAAGAATCCAACTTTTCATATAAGTAATGGACAAGAAATGTGGATCCTTAGGTGTACGCTGCAATAAAATGGGAAGATGAAGTGTTAACATAAACAGTCAGTAAGGTAATAGACTATCCAGGAACAAACACGGAATGTTCAGCAAAGTACTAGCTATGAAATAGAAGAGTTTAATTTGTAACTATGTGGTGCAAAAGTTCAGCTTGTAACCCTGGAGTAGTTGAAACTGAACGTAGACACTAGAGATGGCTAAAGTTCACAAAAATTTGATTCAGCTGCTTCACCAAATTTCACAAAGAAATTTGCTTTGTGATGAAGTACTTCATCACGAAGCGTATTTCTTTTTAAGTAGTGGGCGCAATGATGGAAAATGGTGATTGAATTAGGGCTTTTAGGGGTTAATCGATTAAAAATAATAATAATACTCACCTTATCCATTTGAACATGAAGAGGCTGCCGCAGTCATCTTGTTTGAAGACACAGTGCGACCCAGTGCCAATATTCGCGATAGAAATGTGCTTTTCGAATATTCGCGCTCAACACTAGTGACTATAGTGTCCCTTAAGATAGAGAAAAAAAATAATACAAAATAATCAGCACAAAAGTATCAAATAAAATGATTGTATCATTATTCTAAAAATTAAAAAAGCACAACTTCTGACACAAATATATAGTATTTTGCAGATTACTTTTTATTTTTTTTACAATGTGCAGATAGTACTGTGCTACTAACCCCTCCATCCACCCCTACATACAGGGTAATACAGCACCACATACCTCTTACATCCAGTGACGTCTCTTTGATGTAGATGTTCTCTTTCCTCATCTTCTCCTTTCAGACCTTCAAACCAAACCACAATTTTTCAGCCATTTCTCGTCTCTGCAGTTTGACAAAATCTTAGTTTACTACTTTTCTATCATCCTCCCATCTTCTGGACAAATCATCCTACCACCCCCAATACTGTGCCGCTGTGCTCCCCAATACTATAGTGCAGAAACAAATAAACCCCTTGATAATAGTAATACCATGCAGATAGTGCCCTTCAATAATTATTGGCACACAGTGCCCTAAAATAACTGTGCCAAGCAAATAGTGCCCCTGACACTAATAGTGTAAACATAACGTCCCCAAAAAATAATTGTGGTAAGCTGATACTGTGCCAAGGTGCCCCCACAGTAATAGTTTTCCCAAAAGTCCCACCAATAGGAATAATTCTCTGCTAGAGCACACATGGTAGTAATAGTGCTCCTACGGTGCCCCCAACATGTCCCCACTGTGCCCCAGAAGTAATAATGCTCCCATAGTCCCCATAGTAGTAACCATGCTCCCCATAGACTCCCAATAGTAATAAAGCCCATCATAATGCCCCCCAGTAGTAATAATTCTCCTTATAATGTGCCACTGCAAAAAATACCCCCTTTTAATGCCCCTAGTTGAGCTAATGCCCCATAGTGCACCATAATGTGCCAGTATAAAATACCACTATAAAGTGCCCCAGTAAATGTCTCCATAGGGCTCCTCTCCCCTTCTTTCTACTGCCCCCCATAATGTACCAGTATAAAATGCGCCATACATAGTTCCCCAGTAGATGCCATCAGTGTCCCCCATAATTTGCAAGTACAAAATACCCCTTCTTAGTGCCCCCATAGATGAGCCCATAGTACTCCTCTCTCCCCTTCCCCATAGTACCTTTCATAATGAACCCCAGTATAAAATGCCCCTATACAGAGCCTCCCATATAAAATACCCCTCATTTGTGGCCTCAGTAGAACCCCCCATAGTGTTCCTCTCACCCCTTCCCCCATATAAAATACCCCTTCTTTGTGGCCTCAGTAGATGCCCCCATAGTGCCCCCAATAATGTGACAGTAAGAAGTGCCCCCATAGATGCCCCCCAATAATGTGCCAGTAACAGAGCCCCCATCTAAAATACCCCTTCTTTGTGGTTCCAGTAGAAGCCCCCATAGTGTTCCTCTCCCCCCTTCCCCCATCTAAAATACCCTTTCTTTCTGGTCTAAGTAGATGCCCCCATAGATGCCCCCATGTGCCAGTAAAAAGAGCCACCAATAATATGCCAGTAAGAAGTGCCCCCATAGATGCCCCCCAATAATGTGCCAGTAACAAGTGCTCCCATAGATGCCCCCAATCATGTACCAGTAACAAGTGCCCCCATAGATGCCCTCCAATCATGTGCCAGTAACAGGTGCCCCCATAGATCCCCCCAAATCATGTGCCAATAACAAGTGCATCTAGATGCCTCCCAATCATGTGCTAGTAACAGGTGCCCCCATAGATGCCCCCAATCATGTGACAGTAGTAGTATCATATAAAAAAAAATAAACACTTACACTTACCTCCATCAGGCTGGCAGCGATGCGATGCAGGCCTCTTCCGGCGATTCGTTTGATCAATTTTTTCAATATTTGAATAATATGTGACTATCAGTGAGCTTACTGTTCACTTTTTGGATACGTTAATAACGAAAAATTCGGATGGCAGACTCACGGTGGACCTTTACTAAAAATCTACCGATAGAAATACCCTTCTTCTCTTTTCGAGTAATCATCCTCGTAATACAAAAAAATCGTTACCTAAATCTCAATTTATGAGGGTCAAGCGAATCGTGAGTGAGCTCCACACCAGGAAGATTCGTCTACAGGAAATGTCCCAAAGATTTCTTGAACGCGGTTATCCACAATCACTCCTAGACACCGAGCTTAATAAAGTTGTTACTAGTACGGAGATATTGACTAAATCTGCCTCTCCCCCACGTATACCATTTATTACTACTTATCATTCGTTTGTACCCAAGATACATCAAATTATTCGAAAACACTGGCCTCTTTTAAATAAATTTCATCCTGAGATTTCGGAATTCTCACATCCTATGAGAATGTGCTATAAGCGACCACGCAATTTGAGGGACTCTCTGGTACATGCCGATATAGGCCCACTTAAACCTCAATTTATTCAGCCCACATTGGCTCCTTCTAAAAATGGTACGTTTCTTTGTTTAAACTGTGCCCAATGTACTAACGTTAAAAAAGGTAATACTTTTTCTCATCCTCACTCTGGGAAAATTTATAATATTAAAGGATACTATACCTGCGCAACATCTTACGTAGTTTATATGATTAAATGCCCTTGTGGCCAGGCCTACATCGGTGAAACCTCTCAATCTATCCGTGATAGGATAAGTAAGCACAAGTCTGATATTAGATGTAAAAAAGCAGAACTTCCTATTCCTCATCATTTTTTGCAGATGCAACATACGGTCAGTCAGTTACAGTTTCAAGTCATAGACCATGTCCCTATGCCAAGACGTGGGGGCAATCGCAAGCTCCTATTACAAAAAAGAGAGTCCTTCTGGATCTATGAGCTCAAAACGATATCACCACATGGACTCAATCGTGACTTTGATCTACTAATATCAATATGATATGTATATGGATGTTTATCTAAAAATGGTCATGTTCTTTATTTCAAATTTTTTGCAATAATTAGAGTATTTCTATGATATTTATATTTAACGGTTTCTTTACTTTTTCTATTTTTCTCCTTATCTAGACACGCTGATACATAGGTCTAGGTATGCTTATAAATTCATTATTCAGTTTTTTCCTAACATATACTAATCTTGGTTATATTTAATCTTGTGACTAATCAAGATATCTAACATGATTTGTGATGACCGACACTATGAAACGCATACATACGACATGCAAGGATTCGATTTGGGAGAATGGATGAGTGAGCTATTTCATAATTTTTTAATTTCTTATATCTACAGTGGGAGATTAAGATGTGATGTCATAACTAAGTTTTGTATTCATTTTCTAATTGATATGTTTATGTTTTGGACTAATTCAGTTCCTATGAGACATGGGGTTGCTCACAAGTGATATGGAGGTTAGCGAGCGCTAACGCATGCACAGTTCAGACGCAGGGCGGCTTGAGTTCCAAATACAACCAGACGCACAGTTGTGACGTCAGACGCTCACGCATGCGCAGTTCAGGCGCAGGGCGGTTTGCGTTCCAAATACAACCAGACACACAGTTGTGACGTCAGACGCCGATGAACACGAGGTAAACTCACTATAACTGGCGCTCCACAGCCAGTCTCCCCTATACCACCAACGAGCATACATCGTCTCTGCTGCATTAGGTATATTTCTGATATGACTGTCCAGTGCTTTTTGTCTCTCCCTCTCTAGATATACTTTAGCTCATTCTGTGTACTCTGTATTCACATGGCACTTGATGTCTGTATGATATTGCTTGATTTACATATAACATGTGCATCTCGTATCTATAATAGAGTGTTGTATCTGTGGATTGTTAGATATCCTCTGTTGAAATTGACCATAACTGCATAATGGATATCTGATCACCTATTTGTCATACCATATATAGAGTCGTTATTTTGCTTACAGTCTTTCATATAGTCCCCTATGCGACTGGAAATCTATAAAACTATGAGGGTATATGACATAGATTTGATCAGACTCCATTTTTGTTTCAATTTTGTTTCACTTGGTTATCTGTCAGATTGATCCACTCATGGTGGCTTAATATTGACTATGATTACCTTTATGCACATATAGACTATTATTATATATCTTTTCGTTGTATATTCTGTAAAATGATTGTGATTCAACATCCTATTGATGCTATGTATATATTCTTATACTGTTTATAGGCCGTGATCAAGGTCCTGATTGGACCGAAACGTTGGCCCCGCCTTCATGATTTGAAATACAAAGTTGGTGTTGATAAATAATAAACTACATTCAATTGAGCAAAACATATGAGTGTGCCGTGGATATATATATATTATTTTGTATAGTGGCGTGATAGCCCCTCCACTGAGCACCTCCTCCTGGGATTTATATTCCCTTTTTTTGACGGTGTGCCTTTCAAATTTTGATTTTCTTCCGGCCGGTGTCCCGCGCTGTATGGCTCAGGCAACGCAATGACGTCATCGCACCGCCTGCATCGGCCTCTAATAGGCTGCAGGCCTATTGCCTGCATGTGGCAGGCACAGCACTATGAAGTGCCTTTTGCGCTGTGGCATTAGAAGAATTTCGATGTCTTAGAATTTTTAGTCTAACCAGACTGTCTAGTTCTCTTTAATTCCTCTAGCGCGGTTCTATGGAAACAGTAGGTTTAAAGAGCACACCAAATGCTTGAAATAACTTCTTTATTAAATTCAACTTTTCTTCATACAGTATATAACAATGCTGCCTCCGCAGTGTACATAACAAGTGTTAAAAAGATATGACAAAATGGCAGTATGCATAAGATGGTGGTTCAACTGTTCAATCTTGTCATTAAACATAAAATGGTGGCTATATTTCTCTCTTGAGTATCTGTAACATAGTAACATAGAATATAAGGCCTAAAAAAGACATTTGTCCTTCCAGTTCAGCCTGTTATCCTGCAAGTGGATCCAGAGGAAGGCAAAAAACTGTGAGGTACAAGCCAATTTTCCCCACTTTAGGGGAAAAAAATTTCTTCCCGTCTCCATTAAGGCAATCAGATAACACCTTGGATCAATGACCCCTCTCTAGTAGCTATAGCCTGTAATATTATTACACTCCAGAAATTCATCCAAGCCCCTCTTGAATTATTTTATTGTACTTACCATCACCACCTCCTTAGGCAGAGAGTTCCATAGTCTCACTGCTCTTACTGTAAAGAATCCTCTTCTATGTTTGTGTACAAACCTTCTTTCCTCCAGACACAGAGGGTGTCCCCTCGTCACAGTCATAGTCCTGGGGATAAATATATGATGGGAGAGATCTCTGTACTGTCCCCGATATATTTATACATAGTAATTATATTTCCCCTCAGTCGTCTTTTTTCTAAAGTGAATAACTCTAATGTTGATAATCTTTCAGGGTACTGTAGTTGCCCCATTCCATTTATTACTTTAGTTGCCCTCCTCTGAACCCTCACTTTAAGTTATTTAGGAACTTTATGATCTCTCTGAGAGGTATATCTGAGGTCTAACTAATAGTTCACTTGTTGAATTTGGTCGCAATTTGCAGTATGCAGTTAGCAGTAACTATTTGCAGATTGGTTGAGTATGATCTGGTATGTTTGTATGCAATTTGGATTGCAATATGGAATTTGAATTTGGATTGCGATTTTTGTAGTTTGCAATTTAATTTGGTGGAACTGTAAGTAAACACACATATTACTAGTTCAGTATACAGTTCTAATCACTATATTAACAGTAGGAACATTATATAACTGTTTTAAATACCTATTTTGGCCTCTCTGCTTCCATAAAACACAGCTCTTAGTGGAGTGAATGTCTGTTCAGCTTCTCTCTCTGGTGAATAATAATTTCTAGCAGCTCCTGCTAGGGAATTTCCCACATAGGCTGCCTCTGAGGCTGGCTGTGATTGTCCAAGACTCCTGCTGTGTGTGAGGCTGGCTATGATTGGTCTAGACTCCTGCCCAGCAACAGCAGTTTAACTCTATGCTTTCTGTTGTTTCTGCTGTGTCATTGAGCTTACCTCACATCCATATAATGAATCTTAAAGGCATATTATCTGTTCTGCTTCTGTGAACACAATATATATATATATATATAACAGTTATATGACATTCAAACATGTAGTCACCGCATATTTACCGCATGGCGGCTGATATATTCGTTTTTGCGCTCTATCTGCAAGTCTAGATCAGCGATACTATGAACACTATAAAATAGTCAACCGATATGACATGAACATTATAGAATGTGGAATATATATGGTATAAAATATGGGTTTATGTATATTGAAGCAGCGATTCTGTTTGCTATACTTTTTATTCTTATTTTTTTAAACAACTTATAACATATGTGTAATATAAAGTGATATATTGATTTAATATGCCTTTTAAATAAGAAACAAATTGTTTTAAATGTTCATATAGTTTGTCATCATGAATTTGAACATAAATTTACGTCACTTCCTACAAAACGGCCCAAGCCAATTAACTAATTAAAACCACACCTGTACAGGTATATAAGCATAGACCATTCTCATGGGAAATTTAACCACTGAAGAAGGAGCCTTAGCCTCGGAAACGCGTATGGTAATCAATAACATGATTTAAAAGTACAGAACCGAAGACGAACAAGCGCTTTAAGGAAGGGATCGGTGAACCTGCAGTCTGTTGTAAAGAAAAGCTGGATATCCGTCTATTTGTGCTGAGTCCGTTATTTTCTGGTGAAAGGTAACCCTGCATATGTGAACAAACAACGCAGAAGGTACTTACCTCCAGGTGACCTCTGAGACGGTACAGCTAACTACAACCACCGAGGATCCCGCAAGTTTTCTTCAATTTTTTCTGCCGCAATTGAAAACCGCACTATACCGCAGCCTCTAAAAGACTTTCACTACACGTGGGACGCCACGAGTGATATGGAAACCGGCATTATCTAAAAGAGTGAGTAAAACCACTCCGGCATAGTCTTACCTGCGTTTTAATTGCGGCAATACCGCGATCAAGCGGTAATCCATATAAATACAAGTGACTCTCATATTAATTCCCATCTTTTGGATTGAACTTTCTTCTGGGACATTATATTGGAGTTATTAACCCTTAAGAAAGATTGCAATTTTTTATTTTGGGACATTACATCTGGGCTATTAACCCTTCAGGAAAATTGCAAGTTTCACTATAGTCCAGTCGAACATATTAATTTCTGTTCATATCCTAGCTGACCATAGCATTGATGACCATATTTTAAAGAATTTTATAGTAATAATTTATATGTTTTAGCAATTTTACTGTATATGTCATAAATATTATATGTTATAATAAATAAAAATCCTTGTATTAATTATCCGTGTGACATCAAATGGTGGTGTGCCCTACTATTTTTTAAATTGTTTTCTTAATCTTTCTAAAGGATTGGGTGAATCCTTTTTGTAGGTGCACCCACTCCTTTCTTGAACAGTAGGTGAGCCCTCTCTAAACTTTTGCATGTAGTCACATAACTCTGCTTTTGTCTTTAACACACAAACATATGAACTGTATTGAGGTTATTGGCAGGTCTAGCTGCATAAACATATAAATAGTGATGAGTGAGCACCAACGTATTTGGGTGTTTGGCCCAAACACATTGCTATATATGTGTGCTCGGCCGAGCAC
The DNA here is from genome assembly GCF_905171765.1 of Bufo bufo. Classification (NCBI taxonomy): domain Eukaryota; kingdom Metazoa; phylum Chordata; class Amphibia; order Anura; family Bufonidae; genus Bufo; species Bufo bufo. The sequence goes on along the minus strand of NC_053390.1, from coordinate 174,846,391 downwards.
ACTGAGTATAATGGAAATCAATGGAAGACAACCAGGCACTCCCTGCTCGGAAGAGAAGAGAGTGTCAGGTTTATAAAAAAAGGTTAGAAATTGATTGAAACCCCATCAAAATGGTTTGGAAACAGCATTAAGAGGATAGCTAGATCATCTTAGACTCCTATTATGTACAACATACAATAGACAACCACACAAAGGCTATATTACAAAAGCCAGGTATGTGCAAGCCATCAATATATCCATGAGACAGATGACAGGCTTAGTCAGCATACCTTACAATGGCTGACTTGTGCACTATGAGATATTCCAAACCAGCTCTCATCTGACTGAGAACCAGTAAACCTCAAAGTTATTTTGCATCTGTTGGATGGCTTGGGTGGACCTGCACACCTAGATCAATATCATTTGGGCGACAAAACGTTTTCAGATTGTCCTAACATAATATTCAATAACTTTTCTATAAAGTTTTGTTATGTAAAAACGAATTTGCATAAACATGGGAATATGGGAAATATATGCAAATGAGCAGAATCTGCTTGTTTTTCAGCTGTCATAAGACTATGAAAACCAATAGATGGCACTATTGAGTTATGAACAGCGCCCTCTATTGGTTTCACAGTCTTATGACAAGACAAATATTCTTGTCAGAAGACTGTGAAACCAATAGAGGGCACTATTGAGTTATGAACAGCGCCCCTCAGTTGGTTTCACAGTCTTATGACGAGACAAATATTCTTGTCAGAAGACTATGAAACCAATAGAGGGCGCTGTTCATAACTCAATAGCGCACTCTGTTGTCTTTTTTATAGTATCTTACGGAAATAAGCAAATAACGCCATATCAGCATGGCTTCGTGAGGGATCGGTCATGTCAAACTAATTTAATCAGTTTCTATGAGGAGGTAAGTTCTAGACTTGACAGCGGCGAATCAATGGATGTCGTATATCTGGACTTCCACAAAGCATTTGACACTGTACCACATAAAAGGTTAGTATATAAAATGAGAATGCTCGGACTGGGAGAAAACGTCTGTAAGTGGGTAAGTAACTGGCTCAATGATAGAAAACAGAGGGTGGTTATTAACGGTACATACTCAGATTGGGTCACTGTCACTAGTGGAGTACCTCAGGGGTCAGTATTGGGCCCTATTCTCTTCAATATATTTATTAATGATCTTGTAGAAGGCTTGCATAGTAAAATTATCAATTTTTGCAGATGACACTAAACTGTGTAAAGTAATTAACATTGAAGAGGACAGTATACTACTACAGAGGGATCTGGATAGATTGGAGGCTTGGGCAGATAAGTGGCAGATGAGGTTTAACACTGACAAATGTAAGGTTATGCACATGGGAAGGAATAATGCAAGTCACCCATACATACTAAATGGTAAAACACTCGGTAACACTGACATGGAAAAGGATCTAGGAATTTTAATAAACAGCAAACTAAGCTGCAAAAAACAGTGTCAGGCAGCTGCTGCCAAGGCCAATAAGATAATGGGTTGCATCAAAAGGGGCATAGATGCCCGTGATGAGAACATATTCCTACTACTTTACAAATCATTAGTCAGACCACACATGGAGTACTATGTACATTTCTGGGCTCCAGTGAACAAGGCAGACATAGCAGAGCTGGAGAGGGTCCAGAGGAGGGCAACTAAAGTAATAACTGGAATGGGGCAACTACAGTACCCTGAAAGATTATCAAAATTAGGTTTATTCACGTTAGAAAAAAGACGACTGAGGGGAGATCTAATTACTATGTATAAATATATCAGGGGTCAGTATAGAGATCTATCCCATCATCTATTTATCCCCAGGACTGTGACTGTGACGAGGGGACATCCTCTGCGTCTGGAGGAAAGAAGGTTTGTACACAAACATAGAAGAGGATTCTTTACGGTAAGAGCAGTGAGACTATGGAACTCTCTGCCTGAGGAGGTGGTGATGGTGAGTACAATAAAGGAATTCAAGAGGGGCCTGGATGTATTTCTGGAGTATAATATTACAGGATATAGCTACTAGAGAGGGGTCGTTGATTCAGGGAGTTATTCTGATTGCCTGATTGTAGTCGGGAAGGAATTTTTTATTCCCCTAAAGTGAGGAAAATTGGCTTCTACCTCACAGTTTTTCTTTGCCTTCCTCTGGATCAACTTGCAGGATGACAGGCCAAACTGGATAGACAAATGTCTTTTTTAGGCCTTATGTACTATGTTACTATGTTACTATGTATTCTGACAAGAATATTAGACTGAGTCTTATGACAAGCTTATGTCACCGCCAGCCCTGGGAGAGATCTTAGAAGTTGAAATAGACGAAAGACTCAGGAGTCTATCTGACAGATGTATATATGGATAGGGAACTCTCAGAGATCAAGGACCATGCAAAGATACAAGAAATATTAATATTTATTGAATATGGACAATCCCAATAGCAATGACTCAATGATATAAAAATCGGGTAAGCTGCAAAAATTCGAACTGCAAGAAAATCAACCTGCAAAAGAATCGAAAGTCAATAGTGTCCACTACTAGTAATCGATACGAGAACTTCAAAGTTCCTTACTTAATTCCACCAGGACCAATTCGTCCTATGAACATTGATTATGGTTGATTTCGTTGTAAAAGCTTTCCTGAATAAAGCGGCGTCCCGCTAAAGCAGGATGAGTAGCGGCGTCCCGCTACTTAACAGCTTGCAAGCGATTATTCGTTTACCTTTAATCCAGCTTCCATCGAATCAGACTTCACCGAACCTTGGAATATTAGCACTCCCTGCGTTGTGCCGGCGATGTTGTCGCACTCTGGTATCAGGAGTTTTTTTCTTAATGGAGACCACGCAGGCGGGCTGTTATTCAACACGTGGGCCAGTGGTGTATCGGTCCCTCTGCATGTGCATGTGCATTTCTAACATTGTGATTTTCACATGTTGTTAGCAGCTTAGGGTGAGTATCAGGGAATGCTAGGAGGTGACCTCTTTACTCCCTAGGTTTGGGGCCTAGTCTGTTGTTGTTTTGTTGTGGTCCCCTTTGGTTGTCTTTCCTTTCCCGTACTTCCCGTGACATTATCAGCCGCCAAATACCGTTACTGTTTCCCCCTACTCTGTGTTGTCATGGATCCTGTCTCTGCACTGTTGGATCGCATGCAGGGGTTGTCGCTGGAGGTAGCAGACCTCCATGAATCTGTTGCAAGGTGTCAGGCGTCTGTCTCCGCCAGTGGGGTGCAGACCTGCTCTGAACCTAAGATCACCCTCCCGGACTGATTTGCCGGAAGAAGTGACAGTTCAGGGAGATTTGCAAATTTTATTTTCGCTTACGCCCTCACTCCTCTAGTGATGAGAGTCAAAAGGTGGGGATCGTTATTTCTTTATTGAACGGTGACGCTCAATCCTAGGCCTTTTCTTTGCCGACCGGATCCCAATCCCTCCGGTCGGTGGATGATTTTTTCAGAGCCTTGGGACTTATTTATGACGACCCAGACTGAGTGTCTCAGGCTGAATCTATGTTGCGCGGCTTGCAACAGGGAAATCGGTCTGCTGAATCCTATTGCTCTGAATTCAGGAGGTGGGCAACTGATTCTGAGTGGAATGACCCTGCTCTCCAGAGTCAATTCTGTCAGGGGCTATCTGAGAGACTAAAAGATGCCCTAGCACTCCATGAAAATCCTGTTTCATTAGAATCTGCCATGTCTCTTGCGGTACGAATTGATAGACATCTGAGGGAAAGGTGCAAGACTCCGTTCTCTCATGATGTATTACCTGAAGGGAGGTTGGGCCCCTCTGACCCTCGGGGTACTGCGACGCCTGAGCCCCATTTGGCCCGCTAACCCACTACCCAATTATCAAAGCCACCTTAGGGGCTTGAAAATGGCTTTCCACATCTCATTGTTCCATCCCCTTTCCTTCTCCACTTTTAACTGTAAAAGTTATATTAGGCACGGCTCCCCTTACATTGAGAGCGTAAGCTTCACAGGGGCTAAAGTCCTCATTAACTCCCTTAATAGCGCTGACGAGCTCTTCAGGGGATATGATAGATCTAGAAGCCATGAATACCCTACTGAATCCACAGCCGTGTGATCTTTTCTCAATCTCATACCTTAGGTCCTACATAAGGCAACATGTCTACATGGGCGACTTCCATCGTTCCCTAGTATGGCTTGAGTCACTAATATCCCAACCTACTCCCCCTAGAAAACTTATCTCACGAATTTATAGCAGATTACGACTCCCTCCTATTCTAGCCAAGCCATCATTCATAAAACAATGGGAACTAGACTTGGATATCACAATTCCATTTGTCTCCCTTCACAAACTTCTTGAATCACCACACTGGGCCTCCCGTTGTGTCCGAATCCAAGAGAACGGATACAAAATCCTCACTCGATGGTACAACACACCAGACAAGACATCACTCTTCTCAGAGACCGCTTCGGACACATGTTGGAGGTGCTTTAGAGAGAAAGTGACCTTCCTCCACATTTGGTGGTCTTGTCCTCTAATTTTCAAATGGTGGTCAGAGATATTCTCTCTTGCCAACAAGGTTTGCCACACATCCATCCAACCGTCTCCACAATTAGCCTTATTGTCCCTCACTCCTAAAAATGACCATGCACATGTACCCTACATATTCACACAGATGATGATAGCAGCTCGTTTCTTGCTTCCTAGATACTGGCTCAAAACCCCAACCCCTTCTATGGAACAATGGTTTCAGAAAATAGATCAACTACATAGATTTGAGGAACTGACCTCATGGGAAACTTGCACACATGTTGCTTTCCTTAAAAAAAATGCTTCTTTGGTCAAATTATAGATTCCCTGAAAACCCCACCTAGACTACATATGGCGTGAGATAGATATCTGATAAATAGTGGTCCAAGTTGGCTTCATTATTAAAGTACCATACTCTGGCCCTCCGGATCTATCTCAATAAGTAGAGCATGTGAGTCTCACTTCACCCCTCCACTCGTATGTAATCAGCAATAAACATTTCAGGCTGTACTCCAACTTTTAAGTTACGATGTACCTCCCATGTATTGCATACTCTCAATAAGGTTACCCCTGGATGTCTCTCTCTCTTTTATTTATTTTTATTGGGCACATTATGTATTTTCTGGGCTTGCATGCCCATACCTTGGTATCCTGTTACCTCCTATGTTTCTAATGAAAATAGTAATAAAAATATAATTAAAAAAATAAATGTCTGTACATGTACCTGAATGAGAACATAGTCCTACCACTTTACAAATCACTGGTCAGACCACACATGGAGTACTGTGTACAGTTCTGGGCTCCTGTGAACAACTGTCATTTCATTGAATGCTCCTGATGAAGGGGGACCATTAAGACCCCAAAACGCGTTGAGCCTATAGCCTGCTTTTACCAATAAAGGAACCAACAAGAAAACACCCTTTTGTGGAAGTTGATGTTTCTTCCTGGCATTCTACAAGCGACCCAGGCGAGGGAGGTCTGTTTTTGTGGGTGTCATGGATTTATCCCACAAGACACCTTCCTGGTGAAGTGAGTAACTATTTATACTGTTATTTTCAACAGTTTTTATCTATACAGATTTTAATAAGAATTCATGTGCATTCAGTCACTTTGACTTAGCCCCCTATATTGGGTAATGCATTGTAGATTCGGGGTGCACCCATTATTCTATCACCCTGCGAGTGAATTGGCGCCTCACCTGTGGTACACCTACATTTTTTTCTTTTTTCTATTAATTATCTCCTGTGAACAAGGCAGACATAGCAGAGCGGGAGAGGGTACAGAGGAGGGCAACTAAAGTAATAACTGGAATGGGGCAACTATAGTACCCTGAAAGATTATCAAACTTAGGGTTATTCCCTTTAGAAAAAAGACGACTGAGGGGAGATTTAATTACTATGTATAAATACACTCACCTAAAGAATTATTAGGAACATCTGTTCTATTTCTCATTAATGCAATTATCTAGTCATCCAATCACATGGCAGTTGCTTCAATGCATTTAGGGGTGTGGTCCTGGTCAACACAATCTCCTGAACTCCAAACTGAATGTCAGAATGGGAAAGAAAGGTGATTTAAGCAATTTTGAGCGTGGCATGGTTGTTGGTGCCAGACGGGCCGGTCTGAGTATTTCACAATCTGCTCAGTTACTGGGATTTTCACGCACAACCATTTCTAGGGTTTACAAAGAATGGTGTGAAAAGGGAAAAACATCCAGTATGCGGCAGTCCTGTGGGCGAAAATGCCTTGTGGATGCTAGAGGTCAGAGGAGAATGGGCCGACTGATTCAAGCTGATAGAAGAGCAACGTTGACTGAAACAACCACTCGTTACAACCGAGGTATGCAGCGAAGCATTTATGAAGCCACAACATGTACAACCTTGAGGCGGGCTACAACAGCAGAAGACCCCACCGGGTACCACTCATCTCCACTACAAATAGGAAAAAGAGGCTACAATTTGCATGAGCTCACCAAAATTGGACTGTTGAAGACTGGAAAAATGTTGCCTGGTCTGATGAGTCTCAGTTTCTGTTGAGACATTCAAATGGTAGAGTCCGAATTTGGCGTAAACAGAATGAGAACATGTATCCATCCTCTGATGGCTACTTCCAGCAGGATAATGCACCATGTCACAAAGCTCGAATCATTTCAAATTGGTTTCTTGAACATGACAATGAGTTCACTGTACTAAAATGGCCCCCACAGTCACCAGATCTCAACCCAATAGAGCATCTTTGGGATGTGGTGGAACGGGAGCTTCGTGCCCTGGATGTGCATCCCTCAAATCTCCATCAACTGCAAGATGCTATCCTATCAATATGGGCCAACATTTCTAAAGAATTCTATCAGCACCTTGTTGAATCAATGCCACGTAGAATTAAGGCAGTTCTGAAGGCAAAAGGGGGTCCAACATCGTATTAGTATGGTGTTCCTAATAATTCTTTAGGTGAGTGTATATCAGGGTTCAGTACAGAGATCTCTCCCATCATCTATTTATCCCCAGGACTGTGACTGTGACGAGGGGACATCCTCTGCGCCTAGAGGAAAGAAGGTTTGTACACAAACATAGAAGAGGATTCTTTACAGTAAGAGCAGTGAGACTATGGAACTCTCTGCCTGAGGAGGTGGTGATGGTGAGTTTACTAAAAGAGTTCAAGAGGGGCCTGGATGTATTTCTGGAGTGTAATAATATTACAGGCTATAGCTACTAGAGATGCGTCGTTGATCCAGGGAGTTATTTCTAATGCCTGATTGGAGACGGGAAGAATATTTTTTTTTTGCCTTCCTCTGGATCAACTTGTAGGAAAACAGGCTAAACTAGATGGACAGATGTCTTTTTTCAGCCTTATAAGCTATGTAACTATGTAACTATTAAGGGGTGGAGTGAGCATTTTGACACCAGAGGTACTTTAAAAAAATTTTATGTTCGTGCACTGTGTAAAGTAAAATGCCATAGATGTGGCATTTCAGTGTCCAATATGTTATGCCTAGATAGTGCCATCAAAATCTCACACCACATTACTTGAATTGATAGGCGGATTCTACTGGGTATGGAAATGCCATAAATATATAAGTAAGCTTCTGTATGAGCACACAGCATGGCTAGGAAGAGAAGGAGGACCATTTGGCTTTTGGGCGCCTCCACATAGCTTCTGCAGATCCGCCGCCAGTACAGGGCTTTATTAAGACGGGCGTCTAAAACTCCAATATTAATAAATGTGCCCCTATGTATGTTTTTTTTCCCCAAAAATGCTTTGTGAAAAATTCATAAAACAAATATATATAAAATTGGAATCTGTTATCATACTGACCAGCAAAATAAAGCAAACAAGTCATTTTCCACACATGTGTACACAGCAATAACAAAACTCACAAAGCAATGACAGAGTTATTGCCTTTTCTTTATCTTTCTTCCCAATGTACAGTACCCCAGAATAAAACCAATGATGATGGCAACTCATCCCACAAAAAATAAGCCCTCACACAGCTAGTCAAGAGGAAAAAAAATATGGTTCTCAAAAATGTGTGTGCTACTATCCCACAGAAAAATCTGTGCTGCAAAAAAAAAAAAAAATGATAATATTTCCCTTCTTTTTTAACTCTGCAGCAGTTTACATCCACATTTATCGCAGACCTGGAGTGAGCGGGGAAAAGTCGCAAATTTAGGCGTATTTCTGTTTAATAAATTACCCCTATAGTGTATAACTGTGCCTCACAGGCCTCTGTAGATGTTATCATTTAATATCTATGCAAACAAAAACTACCATTACTACTGTTACTTTTTGGCATACTGGTCTTCAAAGACAACTCCTTCAAAAACACACCCAAACAAAAAAATGAAAACATATTATCAGTAGAATTGAGCGGACACCTGGATGTTCGGGTTTGACGGGATCGGCCGAACTTTACAAAAAAGTTTGAGTTCGGAACCCGAACTTGACCCCGAACCCGAACCCCATTGAAGTCAATGGGGTCCCGAACTTTTGAGCACTAAAATGGCTGTAAAAATGTCATGGAAAGGGCTAGAGGGCTGCAAATGGCATCAAAATGTGGTTAAGAACATGGCAATTGCTCTGCAAACCAAAGTGGATAGGGAAATGACTTTAAATAACATAAAATCCGTAAACATAAAAAATAATAATCTTGATCTAGGAGGACGAGTTCCATATGGAGTAGCAGATTAAAGGAGGCGGTGGATTTGGCGGTGTAGGTGGAAGCGGCAGTGGATGAGGTGGAGGTAGCCTACACCGCTTTTTGGTTTTAAATGTATTTTAATTTTTTTAAATTAGGGTACACCCCAAAACATGGGGAAATAAAACCTATGATAACCCCCTCCAGTCATGCTAAACACACGTTCAGACAATACACTGGCTGCAGGGCAGGCCAGCACCTCCAAGGCGTAAAGGGCAAGCTCAGGCCATATGCCCAATTTGGAGACCCAGAAGTTGCAGGGGGCAGAACCATCAGTCAGTTCGTGTAGGCGTGTGCACACATACTGCCCCACCATGTCGCACGTCCCCGCGATGTTCACGATCCAATTGGATATCTGCTCTATCAACTTTCTATGTTCTTTTCTGCGCCTACCTCATTGATCACAGGTAGCAGCGAATCAGGGTTCCACGCCAGAGAGGGAGCGTGAGATAGAAAGACCACATCCAAGGGAGATCAATGGATGAAATTTAATTGTGATCGAGCGGAAATGTGGGACAAATTATTAAAGCAGAAGAATTGAAGGAAAGGAGGGTTTGCATTGCAATTACCCACTCCCGACTCAGGGAGGTAGTGACGATAAATAACAATACAGGACTCTTAAGAGGCCCTGTTATTTGAATGATTAATTAAAAATTACAGGGAATGTCACTGCTGTATTTTGGATTAGGAAACGTTAGACAAGAGAGGCCCTGCTGCCGCTTTGTTGACTTCTGCCTGATCGCACGTCCCTGTGACGTCCACCATCCATTTTGATATCTTCTCTATTAACTTTCAATGTTCTTTTCTGAGCCTACAATGTTGATCACGATTATCGGCAAATCAGGGTTCCACGCCGGAGAGGGAGCGTGAGAAATAGAGACCACAACCAAGGGAGGTTAATTGTTTCAAATTAAATATGATAGAGCGGAAATGTGGGACAAACTATTTAAGCGCAAATGTGGGACAACTTGTTAAAGTTTAAGCATTGAATGAAAGGAGGTGGCGCGCATCAATTAAAGAAGAATTTCTGAAATTTAATTCCCTGTCACCTATGCAGAGCAGTGGTTTCTATCCGGCAAAATTGGTAAAATGTCACCTGAAAATCTAACAGACGATTTTTAGAAATGTATTTTCCTGTCACCTATGCAGAGGTGCCCCCGTGACGTCCACCTTCCATTTGGATATCTTCTCTATCAACTTTCGATGTTCTTTTCTGAGCCTACCATGTTGATCACGGTTATCGGCAAATCAGGGTTCCACACCGGAGAGGGATCGTGAGAAAGAGAGACCACATAAAAGGGAGATAAATGGATGAAATAAAATTTTGAATATTGGAAAAGTTATTAAAGTAGAAGGATCGTAGGAAAGGGCCAATTAAAGACGAATTTTAGAAATTTAAGTCCCTGTCACGTATGCAGAGTAGGGGTTTTTCATCGTCAGAAATGGGTTAATGTCACCCACCAAGGGAACACATTATTTTTAAAAATTTCCCTGTCACCTATGCAGAGCAGGGGTTTATTCACGTCAAAAATAGAAAAATATTAACCCAAGAATGTAACAGAAAAATTAGTGAAATTTATTAACCTGTCTACTAGGTAGAGCAGGGGTCTATCACAGCCAAAAATTGTTTAATGTCACCCGTAAATGTAAAAGAAAAATTAGTGAAGTTTATTAAGCTGTCAACTAGGTAGAGCGGGGTATATCACAGCAAAAATTGGTTAATTAAACCAAAAATGTAACAGAAAAATTTGTGATTTTTTTTTTACCTGTCTACTAGGTATAGCAGTGGTATATCACACCCAAAAATTGGTGAATTTCACCCGAAAATGTAAAAGAAAAATTAGTGAAATTTGTTAAGCTGTCAACTAGGTAGAGCAGGGGTATATCACAGCAAAAATTGGTTAATTTAACCTGAAAATGTAACAGACAAATTAGTGATTTTTTTTTACCTGTCTACTAGGTATAGCAGTGGTATATCACACCCAAAAATTGGTGAATTTCACCCGAAAATGTAACAGACAAATTAGTGAAATGACATAAAATAAAATACGTAAAAAAAAAACAAAAAAAAACTTAATTTATGAGGTGGGGGTCCATATGGAGTAGGAGTTTGAGGAGGCGATGGACGTAGCGGTGTAGGTGGAAGCAGCGGTGGAGGAGGACGAGGTAGCCAACACCGGTTTTTGGTTTCCATTTTTTTTTTTTTTTAGGGTACACTCCAAAAGAGTGTGAAATATCCGAAATACTTCGTGGGATCCATGCCTAGTTCATTTTAATGAACGTGAGCTTGTCCACATTGGCTGTGGAGAGGCGGCTGCGCTTGTCTGTGAAAACGCCCCCTGCCGTGCTAAACACACATTCAGATAATACACTGGCTGCAGGGCAGGCCAGCACCTACAAGGTGTAAAAGGCAAGCTCAGGCCATGTGCCCAATTTGGAGACCCAGAAGTTGAAGGGGGCAGACCCATCATTCAGTACGTGTAGGCGTGTGCACACATATTGCTCCACCATGTTGTTGAAATGCTGCCTCCTGCTAAGACGTTCCATTTCAGCTGGTGATGCTGGTTGTTGTGGCGTTCTGACAAAGCTTTTCCACATTTCGACCATGCTAACCCTGCCTTCTGAGGTGCTGGCGGTGCCCCAGCTGCGTTGGCGACCTCTTTCTCCTCCTCTGCCTTTGCCTTGTGCTTCCACTGTGCCCCCGCTGTCTGGTGGGAATGTCACCAGCAGCGCGTCTACCAGCGTGCTCTTGTACTCGCGCATCTTACGATCGCGCTCCAGTGACAGAATTAAGCACGGTACGTTGTCCTTGTAATGGGGATCCAGCAGTGTGGCCACCCAGTAATCAGCACAAGTTAGAATGTGGCCAACTCGGCGGTCGTTGTGGAGACACTGCAGCATGTAATCACTCATGTGTGCCAGGCTGCCCAGAGGCAACGAAAAGATGTCCTCTGTGGCATGTGTATCGTCTGTGTCCTCTGTATCCCCCCAGCCACGCACCAGTGATAGCCATGAGCTGGTCTGGGTGCCACCCTGCTGTGAAAATGGTTCCTCCTCCTTTATCTCATCATCCTCCACCTCATCATCCTCCTGAACTGTGCCCTGGCTGGACAATTGTTTACCTGGCGTTTATGGGTGCAGGAACTCACCCTCGGAGCCACTTGTGAATGACTGGCCGGAAAACCCTACGAAATGATACCTCTTCCTCCTCCTCCTGTGCCACATTCTCTTCCATCATTGCCAGCAGCGTTTTTTCAAGGAGGCATAGAAGTGAGATAACGCTGAGAACGACTTTATCGGCACTGGCCATGTTGGTGGAGTACTCGAAACAGCGCAACAAGGAACACAGGTCTCGCATGGAGGCCCAGTCATTGGTGGTGAAGTAGTGCTGTTCCGCAGAGCGACTCACCCGTGCATGCTGCAGCTGAAACTCCACTATCGCTTGCTGCTGCTCGCACAGTCTGGCCATCATGTGCAATGTGGGCACGTCGCATATGAGGCGGTGAGCGGGAAGGCCGAAGTTACGCTGCAGCGCTGACAGGCGAGCAGCAGCAGGGTGAGAACGCCGAAAGCGCGCACAGACGGACCGCACTTTATGCAGCAGCTCTGACATATCAGGGTTTTTTAAGGAATTTTTAAGGAATCTCTGCACCACCAAATTCAGCACATGCGCCTGGCAAGGGATGTGCGTAAAACCGGCTAGTCTCAGAGCTGCTACGAGATTTTGCCCATTTTCGCACACCACCAGGCCGGGCTTGAGGCTCACTGGCACAAACCACTTATTGGTCTGTTGTTCAAGGCCCATCCACAGCTCCTGCTCAGTGTGGGGTTTGTCCCCCAAACAGATACATTTTAAAACTGCCTGCTGTCGTTTACCCCTGGCTGTGCTGAAAATGGTGGTGAAGGTGTTACGCTGACCGGATGAGGAGGCAGTAAAGGGTGAGGAAACAGAGTAGGAGGAGGAAGCAACAGGAGGCAACTGAAGCGCCATGCAATCCTCGGTGGTGGAAGGACATGCGCCAAACTGCTATCTGCCTTAGGCCCAGCCGCCACTGCATTTACCCAGTGTGCTTTTATTGACATATAATGTCCCTGACCGTGCTTAGATGTCCACGTATCCGTAGTAAGGTGCACCTTGCCACAGATGGCGTTGCGCAGTGCACACCTGATTTTGTCACCCACTTGGTTGTGCAGGGAAGGGATGGCCTGGAAAAGTAGTGACGGCTGGGCACGACGTCCTGTGGGACAGCCACCACCATAATGCCTTTAAAACTATGACAGCATTTCAAAGGCCAGTAATTTTGAAATGCTGGCATTCAGGTCCAGGGATCGCGGGTGGGTAGGGGGGTACTTCCTCTTCAGCTCCAGTGTTTGGGAGATGGAGAGCTGACCGCTTCCGTGGGACATTGTGGAGATGCTTGGTGACCCAGATGGTGGTGTTTCTGGCAGATCCTCTGTGTGTGGGGTGGCAGGTGGCACTGTCACGCCATAGGTGGATGAAGAGGCCGAGACAGCAGCAGAAGAGGAAGCAGGAGGAGCCAGAGACCTTTCTTGGTTTTTGAGGTGTCTACTCCACTGCAGCTCGTGCTTTGCACTTAGATGCCTGGTCATGCAGGTTGTGCTCAGGTTGAGAATGTTTATGCCTCACTTCAGGCTCTGATTGCACAGCGTGCAAACTACTCGTGTCTTGTCGTCAGCACATTGTCTGAAGAGCTGCCATGCAAGGGAACTCCTTGGAGCTGGCTTTGTTGTGCTCGGTCCTTTGCTGCGGTGGGCAGTAGCAGGCTTACTGTCTAGGGGAGGCCGCTCCGCTTTTGCACCCTGCTCCCTCTTCTGCTGTGCAGGTGGATCTGTACAACCACCGCCTCTTCCTCCGAACGACACAGGTCACTCGCATGACCTTGATTCCATGTGGGGTCGAGCACCTCATCGTCCTCCACATCATCTACCACCCAGTCTTCACCCCTGCCCTCTTTGTCAGTCTGCACACTTTCGAAAGCCCCACCATTTGGCACCTGTGTTTCGTCACCATCCAAGACGTGCTGCGATGGTCCTCCCATGTACTCATCTTGAAAGATAAGTGGTTGGGCATCGGTGCACTCAATATCTTCCACTTCTGGGGCAGGAATAGGTGGATGGCCCTGGGAAACCCTGCTAACACAGTCATCAAAAAGCAGAAGAGACTGCTTATTGACTTGGGGATCAGACTGCTTGGCTGATTTGCAAGGGGGTGAGTTGAAAGACTGATGGATATCGGCTGCAGGTGCCAACTCTGCTCTTTCAGCAGGAGACTGGATGGAAGACAATGTGATGGAACTGGAGGCACTGTCAGCAACCAAATCTATTATCGCCTGTACGTGTTCTGGCCTCACCATTCGTAGAGCGGCATTAGGCCCAAATAAATACCACTACAGGTTCTGTCGCCTACTCGCACCTGAGGAAGGGGTTTCACTTGTGAGTGTAGCTGGCACAGATCGACCACGTCCTCTCCCTGCAACAGGAGCTCCACCAGCAGCACCACGACCTGTGCCACGTCCCTTATTTGACGCTCTCCTCATATTTCTCAAATTTAGGATCTTGCCCTAAATGGGTGTTTTATTAATAGCAGAATCGAACGACAGTATCTAAGGGTGTATCTCACACGTACAGATGCAGACTAGGCCGCAATTAAAGATTTTTGCCCAAAATGGGTGTATTATTATTTGCAGAATAGAACCACAGTATATAAAGGGTGTAACTCACATGTACAGATGCAAACTAGGCCGCAATTAAAGATTTTTGCCCAAAATGGGTGTTTTATTAATAGCAAAATAGAACCACAGTATCTAAAGTGTGTATCTCACAATGACATATGCAGCCAAGTCTGCAAAATTACGTTTTTTGCCCAAAATGGGTGTTTTGCTAATAGCAGAATAGAACCACAGTATCTAAAGGCTGTATCTCACACGTGCAGATGCAGCAAGGGCTGTAAAATTGTGTATTTTGCCCAAAAAGGGTGTTTTATTAATGGCAGAATAGAGCCACAGTATCTAAAGTGTGTATCTCACACGTTAAGATGCAGACTAGGCCGCAAATAAAGATTTTTGCCCAAAAGGGGTGTTTTATTAATAGCAGAATTGAACCACAGTATCTAAAGGGTGTATCTCACAATGACAAATGCATCAAAGGCTGCAAAATTAATTTTTTTGCCCAAAATTGGTGTTTTTTTAATAACAGAATATGACAGCAGTATATAACGCTTGAATTTCACACGTGCAGATGCAGCAAGGGCTGTAAAATTGTGTATTTTGCCCAAAAAGGGTAGTTTTTTTAAACCCAGAAAATTAAAGCTGTATTTCTAGCTTAAATTGCACACTAACTAATGCAGCAGAGGCCCAAAATGAAGGTTTTTGCCCAAAATGTTTTTTTTTTCAAAGCCCAAAAATTATTGAAGTATTTCAAACTTGTTTTTAACAATCACAGATGCAGCAAGGGCTGCAAAATTTTGTTTTTTGCCCAAAATGGGTGTTTTTTTAATAACAGAATATGACAGCAGTATATAACGCTTGAATTTCACACGTGCAGATGCCCCAAGGGCTGAAAAATTGTGTATTTTGCCCAAAAAGGTTTTTTTTTAAAACCCAGAAAATTATAGCTGTATTTCTAGCTTAAATTGCACACTGACTAATGCTGCAAAGGCACCAGATGTAGGATATTGCCAAAAAAGGGACCAGATTATTATTGCAGTATTTCAAGCTTGGATTTGAATGTCACAAAAGCACAGTTGCAGTGCTGGTGCACTGAGCTTGAATAAAATGGCCACCGCTGCCTACCTAACTAACAGACAGATAAAAGTTATTTTTCTCTGTCACTGGGCTAAGGGCAGGGTAAAAAGATTGTGCACTGCGCCCACACAACTAAATCTATGTAGATCGCTGAGTTCAATTGGAGTTCTGATTAAAGATTCTGTCCTATTCTCTCCCTCACAGCAGCAGCATCCTATCCCTACACTAAGTACAGCAGAGTGACGTGCAGCGCTACGTGACTCCAGCTTATATAGAGGCTGGTTCACATGCTGCACTTGCCAATCACAGCCATGCCATTAGTAGGCATGGCTGTGATGGCTTCTAAGGTCACACAGTTAAACGCTTGTTGATTTGCTGCTGTGCAGCCTTTCAAAAAGCACTAAGAAATCTACTGAAATGTTCGGGTTCAGGTCCGGGGTCCAAAAATCCTAAAGTTCGGTACGAATCCGAACTTCATTTCGGTACGAATCCGAACTTCATTTCGGTACGAATCCGAACTTCATTTCGGTACGAATCCGAACTTCAGTTCGGGTTCGCTCAACCCTAATTATCAGCCATACAAAAAAACAGTATTAAATTTGTTTGTTCAGTTAATATTACTAATAACAAAATATCTTGCTAATACAGTACATTAGTTGAATGTACTCAGTGCTAAGAGCAACAGGGGTCTCTCTGTTGCTTCATATTCACCTAGCTACTAACTTTGGACAGTTGCTCTGCAACTGCTTTGCATCTAAATCTTTTTTTGGTTATCAGCTAATGTAGCTTTCTTGGTAGATTAGGGAAAAGTTTCTGATTGTTGAGCCTTTATATATCCAGGCCTTACTCCATTCTGGTCATTCGGTGTAGTGTTTGCTAGGATAATTCCCTTTCAAATATTTAGCACTTTGTTCTGTATACTAGCATTTCTATTTCCATGATTGCTTCTTGCTCTTGTTTTATTTGTATATTCTGGGATCTGTATTTCTTTTAGTGTTGGGTGCGAATATTTGAATAGAAAATATTAATCGTGAATATCGGAACTTCGAGAATTCGCGAATATTTAGAATATAGTGATATATATTTGCAATTTCGAATATTCAATTATTTTTTTCTTCATTAACCTCCCTTCTTGCTTGTGGGCAAATGAGAAGGCTGCAATGTCTTTGTCTGAGCTTAGCAACATCCCTAGCAACCGGCGGTCGTTTTGCGGGGAACGTTGCTCGTTCGCTGTTCGCTGAACGGGCGAACATATGGCGATATTCGCGCCCGCCATATTATTTTACATTGTGAAGAACTTTGACCCATGACACATCCATAAGGTGGTACAGGACAGCCAATTGAGACGTTTAAGCACATAGACATACCCCCTACCTTTTAAATAAACCTGAGATGGCTGCCATTTTACATTCAGTCTTTTGCCAGTGTAGGGAGAGGTTGCTGTGTGGAGCAGGGACAGACTGTTAGGGACACAAATTTCTAGCTAATAGTGCCTCAAAAGTCCTTTTAAGGACTGGTATAGGTGTGCAATTGATAGGTGTGACATACTGAGGGTTGTAATATACTTCCAATATACTTTCTAACATAGAAAGTATATTATAGTGCATTTGTATTATGCAGCATTTGTGTGCAGGTCTGCTGCGATACTGCAGCCACACAGAGTGCCAAACGCTATTGGAACAAATAATTTCTACTGATGTGATTTACTAGTTGCACCCCAAAAAAACTGATTGAAGCAGGGGTGTTATTTACGCTAAAATCATTTGCAGTCATTTCTTATGGAAGAGCATAGGGCGGTATTTCAGTAATACACAAAACATTTAAATGCACTGCATGGTTGCATTCATTTCTGGTGAAAAAGTATAGGGGCTTATTTCATTAAAAAATAAGAATGCATACACACTGCTGGTGAAAGCGTATAGTGGCCTATTTCAGTCCAACAAGAAAAATACATTTTCAGTTCACTTCTGCAGTTATTTCTGTTGAAAGCGTATAGTGGCCTATTTCAGTCCAACAAGAAATATATATTCTCAGGTCACTTCTGCAGTTATTTCTGGTGAAAGCGTATAGGGGCGTATTTCAGTAGTACAAGAAAAATATATTCTCAGTTCACTGTTGCAGTTATATCTGGTAAAGCCTTTACTGGCATACAGCATTAGAAAAAGAAATATACATTCACCATTCGCTGCTGCACTTATATATATCTTGACAAATATTTATTAACTTATATCAGTAGAAAAATAAAAATATATTCAGCTTTCACTGTTGCAGTTATATGAGGTAAAGCCTTTTTTGGCGTATTTCTGTACAAAAATCAAGATATATTCAGCGTTCAGTGCTGCAGTTATATGTGGGAAAGTCTTTTTTGCGGTATGGACTAAATTACGTTGTGTAAAAATTTTGTATTTACGTTTCACACACTGCGCACTTACGTTATGACGTCCATAAGAGCAGCACACCAATACAGGTGAATACACTAACCCTGCACAAAAATGCAAAATAATTCACACCGGCCCGCATCTATCTACGGTATTGCTTGCTGGACACTACAGGGACTTTTATGCAGCACAGAAACCGCAGAAGGTCCGCGTTTCGCTCTTCCAGCGTGGACCTACTTCCTCCACTACGTCCCGTTTACTTCAGAAAAAATCTTGTATCCTGCGTTAAGCGCTGCACTGATATGCGCTAAAATCTCTTTTGAAATATTTGGGTGGCAAAAAAATCTCGTATTCAGCGTTAAGCGCTGCACTGATATGCGCTAAAATCTCTTTTGAAATATTTTGGCTGCACTGGTGTTGCGATGGAGAAAGCATTCAAAAAAAATAATTACTCTCCACCTTGGCTGCTATTCCAGCAAGATACTTCTGGGGGAACCTTCCTGGCATGCTTATGCATCTACTAGCGACAGACAATGAGAAGAAGACAAAGCTTCAAGATTGCTTGGAGCCCGGAAGAGTTGCAAATTTAATCACAATTCAAACCAACCAGGGCCTGTCTCTTCGTTAGGGATTCCCAGTCACCATGGAATGGAAAGGAGGGCATACTTATTATATTTAATACATTTAATAATAAAAATGTTAATACATTTTATAATAAAAATAAAAATTTTCCTAACACAGGAGGAGGAGGACATCTCAGAAAGACATCTCAGAAATGAACCTCGGCTTCCAAAAGCAGCTCCTGGGAAGATCATGAAGTGTCCCGATCATCTGTCATCTATTCGCCCCACTTTATTTTGTAAGTGTGTAGAACCCATGTGTGGAACCCCAACGCTGCAGATTGATCATGGAGACACCGAATTTTAGGATATATATGGAATTAATTAATAAATTTAATAATAACATTTAAAAAAAATTCTTAGGAGAGAATCGGCCAGTCTTTTGTTTTTTCAACGACGTGGAGGGTGTTGCGATGGAGAAAGCATTCAAAATAAACAATTCCTCTACACCTGGAGCCAAATCCTGTCAAGATTGATGCAAGTGCGGTATTGGCTGCTCATCTAGCAAGATACTTTTGGGGGAACCTGCCTGCCATGCTTAGGCCTCTACTAGCGACAGACAATGAGAAGAAGACAAAGCTTGTTCTTTTCTGTACATTGAATGAATAATTTTTGGGGCCTGTACTCCACTGGCCTGCAGTAAAATTGATATCTATTGACCGTCTAATATACCTCCAGCCAAATAATCACTTGATGTTTTCTGTCCGGTGAATGCCTAATGTTTGGGGCCTGTACTCCCATGGCCTAAAATAAAAAATTTCAAGGCTCCAGCAGGGCACATTTTTGAGAATTTTAATTTAAGATGCATAAAAATGGCCCCTGATTAAAACACATATTTTTTTGTGGGAATTTTTGCCATTGATCCACCTCTGGTATGTCACTGTCCATGTTGTGGGACGATTTGTGCACTTCTTGTAAGTCGTTGGGGGCTGCAAATATGAGCTGAAGGTTTTTCAGGTTTGCCTGCCATTAAAGTGAATGGGGCTGCTAGCCGACGGGGGTGGTGGGGGGGGGGGGGGTTGGTGCTAGCGGATCCAGAGCCTGGTCTCTGGAGGAGCACTTCCGGATTATTTTCTGTCCGCCGCCACAAAACAATGGTGCTTATAGAACAGACTATACAGTGTAGCGGTATACTGTATATTGTGTGGCACAGTGTATGCTATATGTGTATAACAAAAACATATTTCTCATGAAAACTTACAATTACTTGGCTTGGCCCTTGGGGATCTCGGACGCCACTTCAACACTTGGCCGGGGGCTCGGTGGAGCTGATGTTGTGTTTTATCCTAATGAAAAAGATTTCATAATAAGGATTTGGAGAAGGGGCAGTGGGGTCGCAGAGCAGGTAGAGGCTGGTTCTGCTACTAGGGAGCTCATATCATGGGGGAGTAATAAAGCCCACCATAATGCCCCCCCCAGTAGGAATAATTCTCCTTATAATGCGACAGTGCAAAAAATACCCCCTTGTAATGCCCCCAGTTGAGCTAATGTCCCTATAGTGCCCCCATAATGTGCCAGTATAATATACCCCTATATAATGCCCCCAGTAAATGCCCCCATAGTGCTCCTCTCCCCCATTCCTCCTAGTGCCCCCCATAATGTACCAGTATAAAATTCCCCATATATAGTGCCCAAGTAGATGCCCTCAGTGTCCCCCATAATTTGTAAGTATAAAATGCCCCTTCTTAGTGTCCCCGTAGATGAACCCATAGTACTCCTCTCCCCTTCCCCATAGTACCCACCATAATGTGTCCCAGTATAAAATGCTACTGTACAGAGCCCTGCATATAAAGTACCCCTTCTTTGTGGCCTCAGTAGATGCCCCTATAGTGCCCACCAATAATGTGCCAGTAATAAGAGCCCCCAATAATGTGCCAGTAATAAATGCCCCTAATAATGTGCCAGTAATAAATGCCCCCATAGATGCCCCCCAATAATATGCCAGTAAAATGTGCCCCATAGATGCCCCCCCATCATGTGCCAGTAACAAGAGCCTCCCCAATCATGTGTCAGTAACATGAGCCCCCCATCATGTGCCAGTAACAAGAGCCTCCCCAATCATGTGTCAGTAACATGAGCCCCCCATCATGTGCCAGTAACAAGAGCCCCCCATCATGTGCCAGTAACTAGAGCCCCCTATCATGTGCCAGTAAAAGTATTGTACATATAAAAAAAAAAAAAAACTGTTATACTTACCTCCATGTCAGCGATGCAATGCAGGCCTCTTCCTGCCTGTGTCCCACGCTGTATGGCTAGGGGGCGGCGCGATGACGTCATCGTCATAGTCAGATGACTATGGAGATGAGCGCTTCCACAATGGAAGTGCTGATCTCTCTGTGCCCTGCCGCCACCATAAGACTGGTGTCACCCCATCACTGGTGTCACCCGGTGTGGCCCGCACCCGCCGCACCCCCTTCGCAACGCTACTGAGTGTAGCTGTTGCAGTGCAGTGTGTTAGGTAGTGTGATAGGTTCTTCTGTCCATACATACTGTACATGCTACAGACATAGTGCTGTGATGACACAACAATACATAGCGCACCAATCAGTAATATGTAGTCAGACCTGCTAAAATGTGAAGTTTCACGTATTGCGCCAAAATATTCGCATCATTATTTCCGATTAGCGCAATCGCGAATATGTTGGAGCACTCTAACTGCATATAAAGTAATTTTTAATGTTCTGCCGTGCCAACCATTTTCTCCAGTCTCAGGAAACTTCTAGCAGCTTGAAAAATTTAGCAAAAGTGACCCACACCTGTATTTTGCGCACATTACGTGAATATTACATTGCCGATTTTTCGCAATCAAGAAAATAATCTTGAATTTGCGAATATATGACGAATATTCACCCAAATATTCGTGAAATATTGCGAATTCTAATATAGCCCCACTAATTTCTATCACCTTTCTTTTTGTATTATTCAGTTGATTTGCTAACTCAAATTCACATAGGGTCAGTTCAGTACTGCTCCATTTCTGTTTACTGTCATTTATCTGCCATCTACCTATATGCCATACCTTTGCCATCCACTCAATTGCTGGGATATCTCCTCCTTCCTTGACCCTCAACATTTGGTTTCTTCATCCTGCACTGTATTTGTTTCAGGGTCTTGCTTTCTGATAGTGGTGATGCTGAGTACCAAGTACCATCGTTCAGGCTTAAAAAAGGTGACTGCTATAGGTGAAGTCTAGTCATTACACACAGCCAATATTACATACCGTGCCTTACTTTTAACATTTGACAAACTACAGTCCTTTTTTAATTATCTATATAACTGACTTGGTTGGAAAACAAGTGATATCTGTACTTGCAGAATAGAGCTCAATATTTTAATCAGGCCTTTATTTAGGTATATCAGGACATACTGTACAGTTCTGTAGGGGTTTGCAACTTTTCACATCAATACAAAATATATTGCCAGACAGAACTATGTCATTTAATTATTGATGCTAAATAAACATTATCCTTGCTAGGTCACATTGTGAAATATAACTTTTTGTTAAGCACTGCAATATACTAAGATATCAAGCACTGCAATTTACTGTAGGAGCACCATAGAATTGAACTTTCACAGTTCTAAAACTTACTGAAAGCATCCCATTCCTTTGAAGAACTGATACAACTTGTAAGAAAAAAAAAATCTTTTCTTGTATGATAATTCGTTATGTCATTCACAATACTCTCATATATTTGAGAAATGTCTTTTCTATGCATTAAACAGAGGCATCCATTTTCTCTGTCGACTGTCAGCCTAAGGAGTGATGGCAGTCATATTTCACCCGAATGACATACATTCTAAATAACTGAAAGCATCTCATCCAGAACCATCACAGACTTTGAAGTATAGCACACTAATGTAGATGAATTCAAAGATGTATGTAGCATATCCTCTGCTCAACACTTTGCTCTTTCGTGCTATTTATCACGTTGATTCCTATTTATTTATGAAGAAAGAAAAACAAAATACTAAATCAAATATTGATTACTCCTCAAACGTAAAGATTAAGTAATATTGTAATATAAAGGTCACAGGCGGTTTTCATATTGTGGCCTATAATTATATATCCGTGAATATGAAATTCCTGATTTGTTATGTGTTATTTCAATGTGATGCTTATCATTATTTTATTTATTTATTTTTATTTTACTGCTATTTTACTGTTGATAAAATGTTCTTGTGCTACACATTTTGGGGTAAATGCAACATAGTTCACATTTTTGTTCAAAAGGTTTGACATTTATGGCATATTCACTGTCAGATTGCTACGAGTCCCACTTCTTGGACCAACACCAACCATTTTACAGCCTATTTGACTGGAGAGTCTCTTTCCATTCACTTCAATTGGAGATCTGAAATGACCAGAGCTTGGACCTGCATATTCTGTGGATATGCCATAAATGTCTGAAATGAGAATGCCCTTAATTTTGTTGGATATTTATGCAATTGTCATTGTTAGTTATGTTGTTTTTTTTGTTTTGTTATTTTCTGTGTGTGTTCATTTTCCTTGTGCAATACGATTATAAGGATATCAAATATGTCATTTAAATTTTTAGGCTATTTAGGCCTACTTTATGAAAAGACAGGTAGAGGTTGTGTTTATCAATTAGTGGTCAATATAACGACTTCTTGCACTGATACAAAAAAACACTAGAGTGCAACTCAAAATGTAACTTTTTGGGTGCATTCCCATGACTGTATTTTGCAGACCCATTGTAACAATGCCTATCCAGAAACTGGAGTCCACTGCCATTCTTGAAGCTATAAGATACTGTACCTCTACCACCTCACTGAAGGAAACCTATTAAAGCTTCATTCTTACAGACTTCCCTCATGTGGAAAGAGTTTTAAAAGAGCTCACTTCAGTTATTGCTGTGCCCCTGTGTAAAATTTTTAAAGATTCTTTAGGGACTGATACAGTGCCAAGTGACTGGTGCAAGGGAAATGTGGTGCCCATATTCAAAAAGGGATCTAAGTCCTCCACAGGTAATTGTAGACCAGTTAGTTTAACTTCTGTCATGGGGAAAAATGTTTGAAGGACTCTTAACCCCTTCACGCCCAGCACCGTACATGTACGGCTCTGGGCGGGTGTTTAAAGATGGAGCCTGCTAGTGCCCGCTGCGGGCGCCATAGCCGCGGGGGGGGGGGGGGGGGGGGCACCTGCTTCTTTTAGCAGACACCCGTGGCTCATGTCCGCAACCGGCAGTAATGCTGATAGCGGACATTTAACCCCTCATATGCTGTGGTCAATCCTGACCACGGCATCTGAGCACGCTGAAACCAAAAGTGAGCACTTTCGGTGATGCTCCGGCTCCCCCGTGTGGTGATCGGAGGAGCCGGAGCTTGTATGCAGCAGCCCCTGGCTTTGAGAATGACAGGGGGCTGCTGCATAGTATTTCCTATGAAGCCCTTGTCTGTGATAGGAAAGTAGTAAAATCATCATAGATTCCAATGAAAGTGCATTGGAATCTATGATAATAGCAATCATGGGAACTATAAAAAAGTTTTTGGTCGCTTCATTTTCTAAAAATATAAAAGTCTAAAAGTCATACACACCCCAGAATGGTATCAATGAAAAGTTCAGATCGCCCCACAAAAAATGATCCACATGCACACATAATTATAAAAAAAGTTATAGGGGTCAAAATATGGCGACAAAAAAAACAAAACGTATTTTTTCCCACTTTTTTTTTATCACTATCAAAACACAAGAAAAACTATACATATAAGGTATCACCAGATTCATACTGACCTGTAAAATAAAAGTAACCGGTCAATTTTATCGCACATCAAACATCAAAAAAAAAAAAAAAAAATGTGGTAGAATTGCTTTTCTTTTGCATTTTCACCCCATTTGGAATGTTTTTCACGCTTCCCACTACATTATATGCAATAATAAATTAAGGCGTTGAAAAGTACAACTTATCCCGCAAAAAACAAGCCCTCATATGGCTATGTGAACAGACAAATAAAAAAGTTATGGCTCTGGGAAGGCAGGGAGCGCAAAACGAAAATGCAAAAAAAAATAATAAAAAATCCGGGCCTTAAAGGGTTAAGGGACTATATACAGGAGTATGTGACTGTAAATAATATCATACGTGACAATAATGATTATATGGGTTGACCAAGGACAAAAGTTGTCAGACTAACCTAATTTGTTTTTATGAGGAGTTGAGTAGTAGCCTGGACAGAGGGGCGGCTGTGGATGTAGTGTTTCTGGATTTTGCAAAGGCATTTGATACTGTCCCTCATAGACGTTTAATAAGTAAAATAAGGTCTATCGGCTTAGAAAGTATAGTTTTTAATTGGAATAAAAGTGGCTTAAGGACCGTGTCCAGAGAAATATGGTCAATGATTCCTATTCTGAATGGTCATGGGAGTACCCAAAGGTTCAATGCTGGGTCCTCTATTATTTAATTTATTTATTAATAATATTTAGGACGGGATTAATAGCACCATTTCTATTTTTGCAGATGACATTAGGCTGTGTAGTACTGTGTAGTCTAAGGAAGATGCTTTAGTCACTCTGAGGGATTGGGCATCAATTTGGCAAGGTGGATAAATGTAAAGTTATGCATCTGGGTAGTAATAATCTCCAATCCATGCATCATATGTCCTAGGGTAGTGGTGGCGAACCTATGGCACAGGTGCCAGAGGCGGCACTCAGTGCCCTCTCTGTGGGCACCCGCAGCCTGGAAGAAGTCCAAGGTATAACACTATGCCTTAGACTTTTTCTGCCATTCATCAGCACAGGGCATGCTATGAATGGCACAGACAGCACACTGAATGTAGGCAGGCTATTATAGATACATGATAAAGTACATGAAAGATATGTTATATTAGTATTCAGGGTAAATGGCCATGTTGGCACTTCGCGATAAATAAGTGAGTTTTGGGTTGCACCAAAGGTTCACCATCACTGGTCTATGGTGTACCAATATGCCTGAGACTTTTCCTGCCATTCATCAGTGCAGGGCATGCTATGAACAGCACAGGCAGGCTGAATGCAGGCAGGTTATTATAGCTAAATGATAAAGTACATGGAAGATATACTATATTGGATTGTAGTGTTCAGGTTACATTGCCGTGTTGGCACTTTGTGATAAATAAGTGGGTTTTGTGTTGCAGTTTGGGCACTCAGTCTCTAAAAGGTTCGCCATCACTGTCCTAGGGGATGTAACACTGGGGGAATAACTTGTAGAGAAGGACTTGGGTGTCCTTGTAGGTCATGGATTAAATAACAGCATACAATGTCATTTAGCTACTTCTAAGGCTATCAGGATATTGACATGTATTAAGTGAGGCATGGACTCGCAGGACAGGGATATAATATTACCACTTTATAAAGCTTTGGTGCGGCCAATATGCAGTTCAGTTCTGGGCACCAGTCCCTAGAAAGGATGCTTTGGAACTGGAAAATGTACAAAGGAGAACAACTAAACTGATAAGAGGCATCGATGGTCTTAGTTATGAGGAAAGATGAAAAGAATTACATTTATTTTGTCTTGAGAAAAGACATCTAAGGGATGGACATGATAAACTTATACAAATTGTAAGAGAATGTCTGGAGTGGTAGTGGATGGAAGATATGTACCACCGGGGGTCGTGGCCCTGGTGGAGTAAGAGCAGGGTGGGTGTCTGTTCCCCACGGACCACCACGGGTGGACGGGTTTCAGTTGTTGGTGTCAACCAACCTGCCAGGATCAGTGTAGACTATCTCTGACCTTAGTTGGGTAGGGAAGGAGTTAATCCTTCACTATGCTTGCTGGGTGTGGTCTGCCTGCTACACCCAGGGCTGTGGATATAGGTTTGAGGCTCACTGACTGTGGGGCGGCTGATGAAGTGTGGTCTCCTGTCTCACTGCAGGAAGCTGTATGGGAGGCTGATCGCTTGGTCGGGCTGAGCGCTGTAGTCCGCTCGTCTAACAAGAACTGCCCAATTGCTGCAGGCTCAGCGAAGGACCAAAAGAAAGGGATCCTGTGGCCGGAGCCAATCCCTTGTCCAGGCCGACACGTGGCCTGTCTAACTTGCACGAACTTGGACAAACCCGCTCCATGACAAGGTGTAGTACTGACCACTGATGTGAGAGACTGTGTGAACAGACACCAAGACACCTGCAGTGTTTGGGGATCCTTTGTGGGAGGTGGGGTTTATGGACATTGCTGTTGTGTGAATTGCACAGTTTTGATGTGATGCACTAAAGTGAATAAAAGAGCACGGTTTGGACACAAAGCCTGTCTCCTGAGCCTCTATACTGCCACCGCTACCATCTGCCTACCAGAGCAAACCCCCAAAATTGGTGGCTTCAGCGGGCAAACGGCAGTGAGGCTGAAAATTGTGCTGTTTGGACTGTATGTCATATATTAAGCTGGCAAGCTTTGTGGCTCCAGATAAGATGGAGGAGGCTATTAGACACTTGGTGCAAAGTAATGAGGAGGCTACTCGGAGACATGAGGAAGCCCTGAGAGACCAGCGGCAGTTGAATAGTCTACTGGCCCAGCAACTGGCGACTATGCAGGAGTCCATGCGTGTGTTACAACAACAAGCCGTCCCGGGGGGGACCGCAATCCTACCTGCTGCCCGGGATAAGGTGCGCTCAGCGTTAAGGAAGATGGGCCCCGAGGATGATATCGAGGCGTTCCTGATGGTCTTCGAACGCACTGCGGAACAGGAAAGGTTACTGGCAGAACAGTGGGCCGAAGTAGTGGCGCCATTTTTAGTGGGTGACGCACAAAAGGCCTACTTCGACCTCAGTCAGGAGGAAGCCAAGAGCTATGAGAGGCTGAAGGGGGAGGTGTTGGCTCGTCTTGGGGTTAATACCTATGTGCGTGCACATCGAGTCTACCAGTGGGCTTTCTCAGAGTCCAAGCCTGCTCGGTCCCAGGCCCATGACCTGTTACACCTCGTAAAAAAATGGCTGCAGCCTGAGACATTGAGCCCCTCGCAGATGGTGGAACGTGTGGTGGTGGATCGTTTGGTGCGTACCCTCCCAAGAGCAATACAGCGCTGGGTGGGACAAGGTGATCCAGGCACCCTGGATCAAGTTGTTGGCCTAGTCGAGAGATACATGGCAACCCAGGACTTGGTCCGAGAGTCCGCCTTCCTGCAAAAGCCGCGTTCACTCTCCCTGCCACAAGGGGGACCTGAGAAGGGGGCTCAACCGCTTAAGAGGGGGGAGGTGATTTCCACTCCTGGGAGGCCAAACCTGGGGAGACGAGAGGCCCCGGGGATTAGATGTTGGCACTGTCAGGGCCTGGGACACATTGCTGCCAACTGCCCGAGGGCGGCAGAGCCCATGGACTGCGGGTTCGCACGACGGTCCTCCTTTTTCGGCCAGCCGGTGTATGTTGCTGCTTCGCTGCTATCCACTGATACACCCCCGTTGTTTGCCATCTCTATTAATGGACACCCAGTTAAGGCATTGCTAGACTCGGGGAGCTTAGTGACCCTCGTGCACGAGTCCCTGGTGGCCAGTCGCGGCCCAGGCAAGCAAACCATCAGGATTGTGTGCATTCATGGGGACCAGCGAGAATATCCTACAACCTGTGTGACCTTGTCTACCCTCGGAAGGGAGATACAGCAGGTAGTTGGGGTGGGGTGACAAATCCCTTATGCTGCCATCCTAGGTAGGGATTGTCCCCTGTTCTGGTCTCTCTGGGAGGGACGGGGTGCAGAGCCGGTGCCCGTTGATCCTGAAGAGGAGCTACCAGCTGTAGGGGTCACCAATAAGGAGGAAGAGTGTCAACCCGATAGCTTGTACCTAGAAGGGTTGGCTGGTGAGCCGGCGGCAGCCCCATCTGTTCCAGAACTAGAAGTATCCCGAGACACATTCGGGACCGCCCAGCTCCAGGATCCTACATTGTCACGGGCCAGAGAAGGGGTGACTGTCATCAATGGAGTGGCTCAGCGCCCGGGAGCCGACTCAGAATTTCCCCACCTGGCCTCTAACCAGGACCTACTGTACCGGGTCGACAAAGTCCGGCAAGAGGTAATAGAACAGTTGGTGGTACCCCAGCCATACCACCGCATGGTATTAGACCTAGCGCATACTCATGTGTTAGGAGGACATCTGGGGGTCCAGAAAACTCAGGAACGTATACTGCAGCGTTTCTATTGGCCGAGGATATATGAGGAAGTCAGGAGGTTTTGCCAGTCCTGTCCAGAGTGTCAGAGGACCAGCCCCCAGCCTCATTATCGTAGTCCCCTGGTGCCCATGCCCATTATTGAAGTACCTTTCGAAAGGGTCGCAATGGACCTGGTAGGCCCCATTACCAAGTCAGCCAGAGGCCACCAACATATCCTGGTCATAGTAGACTACGCTACTCGCTACCCTGAGGCGATACCCCTGCGCCACACGTCAGCCAAGCTGATAGCCAAGGAGCTGATGGGTATGTTCTCCCGGGTGGGGATCCCAAAGGAGATATTGACGGACCAAGGGACCCCTTTCATGTCCAAAGTGATGAGGGAGCTCTGCAAAATATTAAATATTAAGCACTTGCGTACTTCCGTCTATCACCCCCAAACTGACAGGCTGGTGGAACGCTTTAATAAGACCCTAAAGTCCATGCTCAAGAGAGCGGTGGCAAAAGATGGAAAGGACTGGGACCTCTTGCTGCCCTATGTGTTATTTGCGGTGCGAGAAGTGCCCCAGGCGTCCACGGGGTTCTCACCGTTTGAGCTGTTATATAGGCATATAGGTTATGTAGGCATCCCCGAGGGCTGTTGGATATCGCTAAAGAGGCATGGGAGCAACAGCCTACCCCTCACAAAAGCATAGTCGAGCACATCGAGAAGATGCAGGACCGGATAGGAACTGTTCTGCCCATAGTCCGTGAACATATGGAAGCGGCACAGCTGGCCCAGAGCCGCGTGTACAACCGGGCCGCCCAGGTAAGGACGTTTAACCCGGGCGACCGAGTGTTAGTACTAGTGCCCACCGTAGACAGCAAATTCCTGGCCAGGTGGCAAGGGCCATATGAGATAAGAGAGAAGTTAGGCCCCGTGAATTACAGGGTATACCAGCCAGGAAGGCGGAAGCCCGAGCAGGTGTACTACATTAATTTACTGAAAGCCTGGAAAGATAGAGAAAGTCTCCTTGGGGATGACCCGCACTTTGTCTTGGCTGCAGAGAACATCCCCGGCCCTACAGTGGTACCAGAGGACACCCCTGCAGTAAAGATAGGTAGCGGTTTGTCGACTAAGCAGACTCAAGAAGTGAAAGCGTTCATTAGCAGGAATAAAGACGTGTTCTCTGACCTTCCGGGACGTACCAATCTCGTCCAACATGACATTGTCACCGAGCCCCAGGAAAAGGTCCGTTTACGACCGTACCGGGTACCGGAGGCTCGGCGACAAGCCATTTCAGAGGAAGTAAAGTTTATGCTGAAGTTAGAGGTCATCGAGGAGTCTAGAAGCGAGTGGGCTAGCCCGATCGTTCTTATCCCAAAGCCCGACAGATCATTACGTTTTTGTAATGATTTCCGGAAACTAAACGAGATTTCAAGGATTGATCGCCAACCCAAAAAAGTGCTCAGTGGGCCTGGAGGAAGTGTGGTATTTGGGTTATGTCATTGGACGCGGAGTCGTTAAGCCCCAAATAAATAAGATCGAGGCGATCCGAAATTGGCCTACACCCCTTACGACCAGGCAACTGCGGTAATTTTTAGGGATGGTAGGGTATTATATGCGGTTCATCCCACATTTCGCCACTATAGCTGCCCCGTTGACAGGACTCCTGAAAGGTAGGAAGTCGGTAATGGTTCGCTGGGATGAGCAGGCGGAAGAGGCGTTCTCCCGTTTGAAGTCGGCCCTATGCGGGTCCCCAGTTCTGGTGACGCCCGACTTCGGACGGGAGTTTATAGTCCAGACGGACGCCTCTAGAGTAGGCCTCGGGGCGGTACTCTCCCAGGAAATCAATGGTGAAGAACACCCCGTTTCCTGAGCCGCAAGCTCACCCCAGCGGAAACCCGGTACAGCGTGGTAGAAAGAGAATGCCTCGCCATCAAGTGGGCACTTGAATCTCTCAGGTATTACCTGTTGGGGAGAAGGTTCCGTCTGGTGACTGACCACTCCCCTCTCCGGTGGATGAGCCAGGCTAAGGAGGGGAGCGCTCGGGTCACCCGATGGTTCTTATCCCTCCAGAATTTTAAATTTAGGGTTGAGCACAGGGCAGGTCGCCTGCAAGGGAACGCTGATGCCCTGTCCCGGGTACACTGCTATATGTGTGTTCACCCCGGTAGGATTGAACAGGGTCGTCAAGCCTTCAGGGGTGAACAAAGGGGGGGGATATGTAAGAGAATGTCTGGAGTGGTAGTGGATGGAAGATATGTACCACCGGGGGTCATGGCCATGGTGGAGTAAGAGCAGGGTGGGTGTCTGTTCCCCACGGACCACCACGGGTGGACGGGTTTCAGTTGTTGGTGTCAGTCTACACTGATCCTGGCAGGTTGGTTATCTCTGGCCTTAGTTGGGTAGGGAAGGAGTTAATCCTTCACTATGCTTGCTGGGTGTGGTCTGCCTGCTACACCCAGGGCTGTGGATATAGGTTTGAGGCTCACTGACTGTGGGGCGGCTGATGAAGTGTGGTCTCCTGTCTCACTGCAGGAAGCTGTATGGGAGGCTGATCGCTCGGTCGGGCTGAGCGCTGTAGTCCGCTCGTCTAACAAGAACTGCCCAATTGCTGCAGGCTCAGCGAAGGACCAAAAGAAAGGGATCCTGTGGCCGGAGCCAATCCCTTGTCCAGGCCGACACGTGGCCTGTCTAACTTGCACGAACTTGGACAAACCCGCCCCATGACAAGGTGTAGTACTGACCACTGATGTGAGAGACTGTGTGAACAGGCACCAAGACGCCTGCAGTGTTTGGGGATCCTTTGTGGGAGGTGGGGTTTATGGACATTGCTGTTGTGTGAATTGCACAGTTTTGATGTGATGCACTAAAGTGAAAAAAAGAGCACGGTTTGGACACAAAGCCTGTCTCCTGAGCCTCTATACTGCCACCGCTACCATCTGCCTACCAGAGCAAACCCCCACACAATGTATCTAGCTGGACTATTTATATAGAGATAAGTGATCTCTGAGTGGTGAACTAAGGTCGTTTGAATGATCATTCCTTTCCACATTGATTCAAACAGCCACAATAGCATTTCGGGGTCCTTTTGGGTTGAGGTTATCAGCTGTAGCACTGTACATGCTCCTAGCTGGTAACATCCCCAGTGTTGTCAACCTCTGTCATTGAATATGACAGGGTTGTCACATGTGGACTCCCGAGATGCAGTGGCAATGACTTATTGCATATATATTGAGTGATCTATGATGTGACTGTGCCTTTTGTTCCCACGCTTTCCTTACATCCTTTATATATCAATCTGTGAATTTTATGAAAAAATTTGCTTATTAATCCCCTTGAATGGAAGACACCACCATAAAGAAGGCAATTCTTTTCTCATTTTATTTCCATTATTCTCTTGATTCAGCTTTTTTTCTGTCTCTATTTTTGCTGTTTCTATTTTACATCTCAGTAGCCATCACCAATCAGTGTCGTACATCGGTGTTACCATTCTGTATCGACACGCATGCGTGATATGCCGTTGATGACACAATTAGTATTGCAATGTGGGTACTTACCTTTGCAGGCGCTAAGTGCCGCTTGCACGCAAGAGGCTACCCACTTCTTGTGATGTAGTAAGGAAGATCTCACCTAAGTATCGTGACACGCTGCTCCACTGTTATGTGTCTGTCCTGCGCCGGATACTTACCAACTGCTCTCAGTACTATGATTGATCCGGAACATGAGCAGTCATTTTTAGTAGACACCAAGGATGGTGCTCACATGAGACGTTAGCCTCCATTATGATGATCTTGCAAGTTTATGTAAACACCTTAACAGGTGTTTTATTGGGTTTTAATTATCCACAGATCATTAGGTGATGTTATGTGTCACTATGTATACATATGTATACATATGAATTGCACTTGAGTATTATACTTGTCGCAGCACCTACCTGCATTGCTGCTATGCTTTTTTATTTATTTTTTGATTCATGAGTTGTTGTAATTATTCATTACCTAATAAAGTTTTCATATTATTTATATGTGTGTCCCTACAGGTTTTTTAGTGTTTTATGTGATGTCATGCATTTTCCCAACAGGTTGTTGGTTTAATAGGTTGTACTATTATAAATTGATGACAACATTACACAGGACAAGCACTCTTTTAAGATATTATTTTGTATCTACTATAAGCATTGTATGATTTTCCAATTGGTCACATGATATGTATGACTTTTACCATAATTATGTTCTTGATTGATCATTTACTGATCCCACCCGCTTTGTCTTTATATATGAATTGTATGCACTGGTCACACTGCTTGAGAAAGGCCTCATTGTGTTGGGCTGAAACGTTGCGAGTTGGGTGAATAAAGCAGTCCACCCATTTTTTCACTATTCTATCTATCTATCTATCTATCTATCTATCTATCTACTGTGCTGTACTAATATATATATAGACACACACTCACCTAAAGAATTATTAGGAACACCATACTAATACGGTGTTGGACCCCCTTTTGCCTTCAGAACTGCCTTAATTCTACGTGGCATTGATTCAACAAGGTGCTGATAGCCTTATTTAGAAATGTTGGCCCATATTGATAGGATAGCATCTTGCAGTTGATGGAGATTTGAGGGATGCACATCCAGGGCACGAAGCTCCCGTTCCACCACATCCCAAAGATGCTCTATTGGGTTGAGATCTGGTGATCTGTGGGGGCCATTTTAGTACAGTGAACTCATTGTCATGTTCAAGAAACCAATTTTAAATGATTCGAGCTTTGTGACATGGTGCATTATACTGCTGGAAGTAGCCATCAGAGGATGGGTACATGGTGGTCATGAAGGGATGGACATGGTCAGAAACAATGCTCAGGTAGCCCGTGGCATTTAAACGATGCCCAATTGGCACTAAGGGGCCTAAAGTGTGCCCAGAAAACATCCCCCACACCATTACACCACCACCACCAGCCTGCACAGTGGTAACAAGGCATGATGGATACATGTTCTCATTCTGTTTACGCCAAATTCGGACTCTACCATTTGAATGTCTCAACAGAAATCGAGACTCATCAGACCAGGCAACATTTTTCCATTCTTCAAAAGTCCAATTTTGGTGAGCTTGTGCAAATTGTAGCCTCTTTTTCCTATTTGTAGTGGAGATGAGTGGTACCCGGTGGGGTTTTCTGCTGTTGTATCCCATCCGCCTCAAGGTTGTGCATGTTGTGGCTTCACAAATGCTTTGCTGCATACCTCGGTTGTAACGAGTGGTTATTTCAGTCAATGTTGCTCTTCCATCAGCTTGAATCAGTCGGCCCATTCTCCTCTGACCTCTAGCATTAACAAGGCATTTTCGCCCACAGGACTGCTGCGTACTGGATGTTTTTCCCTTTTCACACCATTCTTTGTAAACCCTAGAAATGGTTGTGCGTGAAAATCCCAGTAACTGAGCAGATTGTGAAATACTCAGACCGGCCCGTCTGGCACCAACAACCATGCCACGCTCAAAATTGCTTAAATCACCTTTCTTTCCCATTCTGACATTCAGTTTGGAGTTCAGGAGATTGTCTTGACCAGGACCACACCCCTAAATGCATTGAAGCAACTGCCATGTGATTGGTTGACTAGATAATTGCATTAATGAGAAATAGAACAGGTGTTCCTAATAATTCTTTAGGTGAGTGTATATACACAGGTGAAACTCAAAAAATTTGAATATTGTGCAAAGTTCATTTATTTCAGTAATGCAACTTGAAAGGTGAAACTAACATATGAGATAGAATCATTACATGCAAAGCGAGATATTTAAAGCCTTTATTTGTTATCATTTGGATGATTATGGCTTACAGCTTATGAAACCCCAAAGTCTCAATTTTGAGGTACCCTTTTTCTTTAGGGGATTATGAATTAATTAGCTGACTAGAGTGTGACACTTTGAGCCTAGAATATTGAACCTTTTCACAAAATTCTAATGACTTAAGGAGGTAAGATCATTTCCAGACCCCTTCCACCAACAACTCCTCCCATCCCCAGTAAACACACAGAATCCAAATTCTTGGTGGAAAAGGCCATAGCAGCCGTTTATTAAACAACCATAATTATCCAACGTCATTTAATGCATACATTAATATATCAAGGTAAACATATCAATACAATGTAACAACATTTACTTTGCGGAAGGATCCTAGAAGGCAACACAAGCAAGCTGCGATCTTTACTCCACACATCTTTCCTTTACCCTCGGCCGCACTCTCCGACCCAAGGGCACCAAATCCTCCAGAATCCATATCTTCCTCTACCCCTGTAGGCCTTTTAGCCCAACAGGAGCCCCCCAGCTTTCAGCTTACCAAACCACATAATATGCACGTTCCAACGTGTCATGCACCTATAAAAAACATAGTATTGCCTTCCAGGACCCCCGTTAACTTGCCATAGACGCACATAGGAGACACCTCACCTATGGACGTCCCGCCACACCCTGAACGCTGTCTCCAAACCCTCCTGGAGCCCCAGCGCCCACAAATCCGTACCGATCTCATTGAGATGAACCCCATCCGCCCTGAGGAATTGAGGCGAAGTAACCTCCAACTCCCTGTGACGAATCACAAAGCCACCTTGCCGCCGTACAAAGCGCCCCACCTCCTTGTTCAACTTAGCACGTGCTTTCTTAATGCAATCCACTGACCTTGCAAAATGCCACGAGCTCCTTGCCACCACGTCCGACCACACAACCAGCAAATCCGGAAACTCCTCCGTCAAACGCAACAAATCCAGCTTAATATCTCGTATAACATCCCTCGAGCGGCGAACACCTAAATCATTCCCACCCATATGCAAAACCACGATGTCCGGACACCTATCCAAAGCCGCATAAGCATGAAATTCAGGTAACACACGCCCCCACAACATACCCCGCACACCAATCCACCGGACCCGCAAATCATCCGGCCGGAAACCTAACTGTCGTCCATTTCTCCTCACATCAGCTCTTAACGCTCCCCAATACACATAAGAATGTCCGAAAATCCAAGCCAAACATGACGGCGGTCCTGCAAACAAACAAATTAAATTAGAACCCAAACATGCCACTTAACAATTAAAACAGATAACACCCCCAACACACACCCCCATTACAACATGTGAGGACGAACATAAGAACGAAAACACGCTGACTCCCACCTGCCAATCCGCATAATGGCTTCATCACCAAGACCCGATCTGGCAGCCTCAGTCGCTGCACCAATGCGAAATGAATGAGACGTAAACTCACTCGCCGTATAACCAGCCGCTGTCAAACATTTCCTGAAAACCGCCACAAACTGATAACGAGACAATGCCGAACCATCCATATGAATCAATAAAGAACCCCCTATACACTGCCGCAGCGCCAGAAATTCCTCTAAACACCGCACCGGACACACCACCGACCCCACAAGAGGCCGCAACAGAATGCACACCCCTTTCTCCACCTGATCCGTTTTTGACCTACGCAACTTACACCGCAATCTGTCTTCACCAACACACACATCATCCCGCAGCAAACCCCCACCACTCACACGACTGCCAGCCACCAGCTCTGAAACCCGAAAGGCTCCAAAGAAAGCCAAAGAAAAAGCCGCCCGAAACAAACACGCCTCATACCAAGACGAGCACACACTCTCCGCCCGGTCCCACAACCTCTGCAACACCTGAAAAGAAACCGGACGACGAGCATCCTTCCTAACCACACTACGCCGATACCCTTTCAATGCCTGCCGCACTAGAAAACTTCTGGACACATCAGCCAAACCGCGCAGCCTCAACCAAAAAGCAACCGCTGCCACCCTTTTTGCCGCAACAGAGAAAGACAAACCCGCACTAAACGACATTGCCACAAAGTACACCAGCAACGAATGAAAATCCTCAACCCCTTCGCACCCCCCCACCTGCTCTATTAAACGTTCCCACTGAGACCACACAGATGAATAAGCCGACCACGTACCGCTACTCACGGACCACTGAATCAGATCTAACGAGACCCCAAGGCCACACTCCAGAGCCACTGAGGACACAGCAAACCCGTCACGTCCGCACCAGGCACCAGGCTGCGAAAACGATCCCACTGGAAACGAGAAAGAGCATCAGCTATGCAATTATCGACACCTGGAACATGCACCGCCACAAAACAAGCATTCAACCTCCAACCGGTCAGAACCAGGTGCCGAAGCAACCGCACCACTGGTGGGGAATTAGCCGACTGACTATTCACCGCCTGCACCACTCCCAAATTGTCGCAACAAAAACGCACCCGTTTATTCCTCAACAACTCACCCCATAACTCAGTCGCCAAAACTATAGGGAACAACTCCAGCAACGCCAAATTCCCAAGAAACCCGGCCATCCTCCATTCTTCCGGCTAAGTACCCGCACTCCAATGCCCCTGACAAAAGGCACCATAACCACATGAACCTGACGCGTCCGTAAACAATTCCAAATCCACATTAGAAATGGGCGCCTCCATCCAAACGGAACGACCGTTAAATTCACTCAAAAAACTCTCCCACACTTCCAGATCTGCACACACCTCACCCCCCAACCGCACAAAATGAAAAGGCGCCTTCACCCCCGCCGTGGCCATGGACAAGCGCCTACAAAAAACCCGCCCCATGGGCAAAATCCTACAGGCAAAGTTCAATTTACCCAAAACAGACTGCACCCGTCTAAGCTGGACTTTCCTTGCCTTCCGCAAAAACCCCACTTCGCTACACAAATCCACCACCTTATCTAAGGGCAACCTGCATTCCATAGCAACACTATCAATCACAATCCCCAAAAACTTCACCGTCGTAGACGGACCTTCCGCTTTCTCCCGAGCCAAAGGTACCCCAAAACTCGCAGCCACCCTCTCCATAGTATGCAACAGAACCGAACACACTCCTGACCCGGCCGGGCCTAAAAAAAGAAAGTCATCAAGGTAATGCAGCACCGAACTCCATCCTGCCTCCCGCTTCACCACCCATTCCAAAAAAGAACTAAACGTCTCGAACAACGAACAAGAAATCGCACACCCCATGGGTAAACAACAATCCACAAAAAACTGCCCTTCCCATTTAAAACCAAGCAAACGAAAACTATCCGGATGAATTGGTAACAAGCGAAACGCAGCCTCGATATCGGTCTTAGCCAACAAAGTCCCTTGCCCAAAACGCCGCACCCACCGAACTGCCTCATCAAATGACGTATAAGACACAGAACACAACTCATCATCTATACCGTCATTTACGGAACCCCCAGCCGGGTAAGACAGGTTGTGAATAAGCCGAAACTTGTTAGGTTCCTTCTTAGGGACCAACCCCAACGGAGAAACCCACAAGTCCCGTAAAGGACACTCCCTAAAGGGGCCCACTACTCTCCCCGCTGCCACCTCCTTCGCAATCTTGTCAGACACCACTTCTGGCCGCTGCAATGCTGACGACAAATTTCGCACTGCAATGCTCTGACCCACTGCGGCACACAGGATCCTAAAACCATCCCGAAAACCAGACAATAACACAGCTGCCGCCTCCCTATTTGGATAAATCTCTAGAAACTGCGCCATCACGTCCACCCTCACCGGGGTCACCCCTCTTCTGCGTAACCTCCAGTCCCCTCCCCCTACCGCGCTTGAAATATCGCGCAAAACTATGAGCTCCGCCGCAACCGGAACACTCATGTTTGAAACGGCAATCGGCAAGATACTTGCAGTAACCTTTGTTAAACTGCCAGCAACATCCCCTTTTGTTACTACCGGACGCATCTGTTGCCGAGGAACCCCCGGCCGCCCCACGAAAGGGCAGGCCAACTCCTTTCGGAGCAGTCATCAACCGCATCCACAGACCAATGTCCTTGTGGTCCCACCGAATACTAGGCCTGACCGCTTTCCTCTGGCGAAACTGCTCATCGTACCTGAGCCACGCCACCCCGCCATACGTCCGATACGCCTCCCCTATGGCGTCCATATAGCAAAAAAGAGGGGAACAGTGTTCAGGCGCCTTCTCACCCACCACACTAGCAAGAATAGCAAAAGCCTGAAGCCAATTTAAAAAAGTACGCGGAATCAACCTGTACCTCCTCTTCTCCTCCTCCTCCTCCTTCTTACTCTCATCTGGCTTCACCCTATCCAAATGAAACTTGTCTAAGGAAGCAACGAGAATATCTCGACATACTCGTCCTTCCAAATCTTTTCCCTGACCTCACTCTTCAAATGAGCCCCCAACGGCCCCTCAAAGCACACGTATACCTCCCCTTTTGCCGCGTCCGCCAACCTGACCTCCTCACCGGCCGTCCCTCTACCACCTCCGCTCACCGCGACTTCAACCGCCGCCGACCCAGCCACAACAGCAGGAGAGCCGCCACCACCAGCTGCGCTCAAACACACCCCATCCCCAACTGCAGGCGCAGCAGCCCATACTGCGGCCGGAGACGACACAGCCCCAGATTTCCAACGCGCCAATAAAGTCCACATACCCACCAACACTTCACTCGCTAACCCCTCCTATCCCGACAGTACATCCACGCCCCCCCCAACAGGAACCTGACCCGACGTCCTCTCACCTGGCCGTCCCTGGGGTATCCTCCCAGCAGCCGCCGACCTCACCGTTGCTCCTCTCCGCGTCGACCCAGCCGATGACCTGGACGTTGAAGGACATGCGCCGTCAGCATCGTCCATCCGACCCTCGATCTCCCACGCCTCCTGGCTGACTTCTCCATCTTCCACCGATTGGTCCGCCACGAAACCCCCGTCAGGAACCACTGGACGTGGCTGCACGGACGACAATTCCATGCATACCGGCCCACCACCAGGTGGCCGCCATCGCCGATCATCTCCTGCTTCAGGGTCCACCAGCCCGGCTCCACGGCCTGTCCACCGCGAGCCGCAACCCGATCCCCTATATTACAGGCATCAACCAGCTGCACTGGGGGCGGAGCCACATCCAGATCCCCAGCCAGCGCATTACTCAGCAGACCTCTGCCTGGCCCATGCTGCGACTGACCAGCAGGTGGCGACATCTCCTCACACTCTCGCCGACGACCTGCAGACCCAGACCGTGACGCCGCCCGCCTCAATCTGGACTCTCCGCTCGCAGCCCGGCCACCACCGGAGGTAAGTGAGGCCGCATCCACCTGTCCTCCCTCATCGCCGCTGCCGCCGGACACCTGCTCAGACCGCGGTGCCGACCGCTGTCCCCTGGAAGAACTGTAGGCCGCCGGGCCCCCACCGCCAGTCAGTGAGGCCGCCTCAACCCCTCCGCCCCCTGCGCCGAACGCCTGTCCCCTATCGCTCCGGCGAACAGCACTCACCAGGCCCCGACTAACTGCACCGCTGCGCGCCCTACCCCCCCGCCGAGAAGAAGACACTAACCGGGCACCACACATCGAATCCTCCGCAAACGCACGACGCGGCACAGGATTCCTCCCGCTGCGCCGGCTGGCAGAGACACTTGCCACCCCAGCCGACGGCAGCGGAGGGTCCCCAGGGGGGCTCCTGAGACGCCGCCGAACCCGAGGGGTCGCCTCCGGGCTCAACCGCTCCGGCGGTACCGATCTCCTGGCCCTCACCCGACCACCCAGAGCTACCGCAGGGACACTATGGGGCCCCACCGCCGCCTGCAAACTACTCACAAGCCAGCCAGAACCGTGCTGTTCTGCCGCTGCCCGCACCGCCGCCATTAAATCCTCCAACGACGACATGACACCAAATTAGCCTGCGCTTCACACCGCTAGCAACTCGCAAAGCGCAACGGACACTGGTGCCGTTCCTGCCTCCACCCCAGAATATAACAGCGTGCGCAAATACAAAAAACCGCCCCCAAACCCGCCCCTGAAACACTACCCCTTCCCCTACGATTTAACCCTATCCAGGCCTAGAAACTTCCCCCTTCCAGTCAGATCTCGCTGCGCTACGTCTGCGCCTCGCTCCACTGTCATACTTTTAAGCTGCATTAATGCAATTCCTTTTAATTTGCATTACTGAAATAAATAGACTTATGCACCATATTCTAATTTTTCGAGTTTCACCTGTATATATTGTAGGAAGGCGCAAGGGTCTGTCATTGATGGAAGGTACGTGTCACCGAGGTTCCTTGCCTTGGTGAGATAGGAATCGGTTATTTTGTGTGTCAGTGGCAGCTAGTGCTCGCTGACACAGTTTTTTTCTTAGTGTGGCTGAAAGAGCAGGGTGGGTGGCTGTTCCCCACGTTCCAGGCCAGGTTTTGGGCTGGAGTTTGAAAACCCAGCCAGCAGCTCAGCTGGGTGTGGAATGAACCTCCAGGCAGTGGCGTACCGCCAATATAGGCAGACCACGCCGGTGCTATGGGGCCCGCAGCGCAGGGGAACCCGTCGCGCATGGAAGGCCCCGTCCCATCCGTTTATTTTAGCCAGTACTAGTACAAACAAACACTGTGGGCGGCGCAGGCGCAGCGCGGGCCCGCGGCACTTGCCTTTGATCGGCGCCCCCCCCTCATATTAACCTGCTTCCTCACTGCTTGAACTTGATTCTCCCGGCCAGCCTGCAGGTGTGTTCTACTTTTCACACTGGCCAATCAGCGCAGGTCAGCAGCACAAATAGGCAGCTGCTGATTGGTCAGTGTTTGCTGGCAGGAGGGGCGGGCGCCGGTCATACTTACACATTCATTCTCTGACCTGAGCGACTCGAGTGAAGTAGGCTGCGCAACGTGCACACTGCATAGATCCCAGCCCCAGACTGAAGGATTGCCTGCCCGCTCCTGACCGGAAACGGTTGGTGCCGATTGTTTGTTATATTGGGAATGGGAAGGGTCCAGGGATAGATAGATAGATAGATAGATAGATAGATTAATGCAGGCTGCAGAATTGCCAGGCAGCAAGAGAACTCATAGGGAGGGAGGGGAGGGGGGCATAGAGGACAGTCTGCTTTCCTCCTATTCTGTCCTGTATGAGCCTTCCCCCCTGAATCCTCTATGAACCCCCCTAATGCCCCCATTACACTAAAATGCCCAGGGGGGGAGGAGTAGGAGGAAAGGACACTGTCCTCTATGAGCCTCCCCCCCCTGAGTTCTCTATGAGCCTCCCAACCCCTGATGCCCCCATTACTCCAAAATGTCCAGGGGGGGAGGAGTAGGAGGAAAGCACACTGTCCTCTATGAGCCCCCCAACCCCTAATGCCCCCCAAAATGCCAGGGGGGAGAGGAGTAGAAGGAAAGCACACTGTCCTGAGCATTTTGGGGGGCATTAAGAGTTTGGGGGGCTCATAGTGGACAGTGTGCTCTCCTAATGCTCCCCCCCGGGCATTTTGGGGGGGCATTAGGGGTCGCTACCAGCGCCATTTTGTCATCACTTCTCTTACCCCACCAAATGGTTGCAGTACGCCACTGCCCAAACCGCTTTAACTCCTTGCTGCTGATGCTGACAGTGCACATAGCCACCAATCATATTCTCCCCACCCCCCAACACATCAGTCACCTGTGAGGGGGGGGGCAATATGATTGGTGGCTATGTGCACACTCAGCATCAGCAGCAAGGAGTTAAAGCGGTTTGGGCAGTGGCGTACTGCAACCATTTGGTGGGGTAAGAGAAGTGATGACAAAATGGCGGCAGTGATGTGTGATGTGATATTTATTGTATGTATGTATGTGTGTCCTTGTGTGTCTCTCCCTGTGTCTGTCACCATCACCATGCCCACAGTGTTCCTATGTCTTGACCCAGCTGCATCAGGACGTTCTGTGCGGGGCAAGAGAAAGAAGAAGGAAGAGGAGGCAGATACGCCAGCATGGAGTCCGTGGGAGAGGCACAGGGAGGGACACTAAGGACACAGGTAACACTACAACATTATCAGCACTAGTGCTATCTGTGGT
This sequence comes from Bufo bufo, assembly GCF_905171765.1. Taxonomy (NCBI): domain Eukaryota; kingdom Metazoa; phylum Chordata; class Amphibia; order Anura; family Bufonidae; genus Bufo; species Bufo bufo. Next base: position 174,804,051 of record NC_053390.1, on the reverse strand, counting down.
TTTTACATAGGACTGCAGGTAACACTACCACATTATCAGCACTAGTGCTATCTGTGATTTTTACATAGGACTGCAGATAACACTACCACATTATCAGCACTAGTGTTATCTGTGGTTTTACATAGGACTGCAGGTAACACTACTACATTTTCGGTAATCAGAGAGCAATTACTGTGTTATCTGTATTCAGAGAGCTATCACTGTGTTATTTGTGGTGTTACATAGGACTACAAGTGACCTCTACTACATTATCTGTACTCAGAGAGTTATCACTGTGTTATTTGCAATGTTACATAGGACATCAGATAAAACTTTTATGGAATATCCACAGTAGTCCCAAGAATTCAGATACCACAGGGTTTTGTTCCTACGGCATTCCCTTTGCCGCAAAACGGACCTGTTCCCTTCATTCTCTGGGTCAGTACGAATACGTACGAACGTATGTATACATTTCTTTATTGGCAAATGGGGGTGTGGCAGGGGAGGAGCCAGGACAGGAGGTGGGATGGGCCAGGGGTGGGGAGTGGGTGGGGTTAGGGGGCCCAATTCAGATTCTTGCTATGGGGCCCAGTGATTTCTATGTACGCCCCTGGCTCCAGGTGATAGTGGAGTTCTGTGTTTTGGGAGCTGAGGAGTTCTACCATACTGCAAGGCTGAGAGCTGCATGAGAACTGCCAGCTGGAAGCCAGGCGCCCTAAACCAGCTGTGGACTGTCAGGTGACATGTTTTGTTCTGTGGACTCTTGCTGTGTGAATTAACGCCAGGATTCTTGCGGTGTGAATTAACACCAGGACCCTACCAAGTATAGTGTTTCTTTTCTGCCTTTTTGCGTGAGTAAACACTGACTTTTGCTTTTCAACCGTGGTTTTGCCTCTGTATTGCGTCTGCTTACCCTGCGTACAAGAGCAAATCCCTAATATATATATATATAGACATGTTACAATTCATTACTTGACGACACATGTTCACATAAACATCAACGTGTCGACTGTCATACATATATGCTGTGTATTTATAACCCCAATCTCGCTTATAGTTTTCATCAGTGATACATTAAAGTGCATATAATAAATAGTGTTGGGCGCGAATATTCGCGATGCGAATATTTTGCGCGAATATCGCATATTCGCGATTTCGCGAATATTTAGAATATCGTTCTATATATTCGCGAAATCGAATATTCTTTTTTTTTCTTTTTTTTTTTTATTATATTTTTTTCTTTCCCACTTCCCTAAAGTTGTTCTTACCTGTCCTTTGGATTCCTGGCTTCCTGGCTGCTCCAGTCAGTGGCGTTTTCAACTTACTGCTATATTCCATATTAGCTAAATTACAATCTAATCTATATGTGTATTTTACGAAATTTCGCAATAGTCGCAATTGCGATGCGAGTAATATAACACGAAATATTCGCATGAAGATTTCAACTTAGCACTGCTATACTCCATATTCTAGCCTAATATGGAATATAGCTGTGCTAAGTTAGCACTGCTATATTCCATATTAGGCTAGAATATGGAGTATAGCAGTGCTAAGTTGAAATCTTCATGCGAATATTTCGTGTTATATAAGTCGCATCGCAATTTCGACTCTTTCAAATGTTCTTAATATTGCTCTAACTTCGTCTTTTAGAAATTTCGTAATATTGCTCTAACTTCGTCTCTTAGAATATTACGAATATTCTAAAAGACGAAGTTAGAGCAATATTACGAAATTTCGTAATATTGCTCTAACTTCGTCTTTTAGAATATTACGAATATTCTAAAAGACGAAGTTAGAGCAATATTAAGAAGATTTGCAAAAGTCGAAATTGCGATGCGAGTAATATAACACGAAATAGTCGCATGAAGATTTCAACTTAGCACAGCTATATTCCATATTCTAGCCTAATATGGAATATAGCAGTGCTAACTTAGCACAGCTATATTCCATATTAGGCTAGAATATGGAATATAGCAGTGCTAAGTTTAAATCTTCATGCGACTATTTCGTGTTATATTACTCGCATCGCAATTTCGACTTTTGCAAATCTTCTTAATATTGCTCTAACTTCGTCTTTTAGAATATTCGTAATATTCTAAGAGACGAAGTTAGAGCAATATTCCGAAATTTCGTAAAATACACATATTAGCCTAGCCATAGTCAAGTCATTAGCATAGGAACGTTGCCTTATACTATCAAGATAAATTTTCGCAATATGCGAAAAAATAATTTCGCGATAATTGGAATAATTGCGAATATTCGATTTCGACGAATATAACACGAATATTCATGCGAATATTCGCGAAATATCGCGATATCGAATATGGCCCCTCCAGCTCATCACTAATAATAAAGTGCATGGTGCTCTAAAAACATCTATTACCTTGCTGGAGGTTTTTTGTGGAGTAGAAGGAGATGGCGTGTTAGCTTCTGTGAATGCACGCCGTTCCTCCGCGTCTACTCTTGGTCTGTGCGCATGTGTCTGTCTCTTGCCCCTCCTGTTAGGCGGTACATAACCGCTTTACATCACTGACTGGCGGAGACCATGAGTCATGACGTCCAGTTTACTGCGATCCGGCGCGCATCACGCACATCACGTGCCCGCGCGCCCGAAATCCCAGTCACCAGCGTCACTTCACTTGTTCCTTCCGCCATTTTACATTAGGGCAAACTTTTGGGCAATGACAATATCCATCCTCTTTCTGACTCTATTGCTTCCTCTTAGTTACAGTAACCCTCCCAGTATAGGTAAAACGCCTGATTCGAAATCACATTATAACATCTTCACGTAACATTCTATTACTTCCACCCTGTACAGCAAGCTGGATACAAAGAAGCATCGGCCCTACGAAGGGATATTAACTAACCATTCCCCCTGTTACCCTGAATTCGACATTTAACCCTTTGGGTTTCAAGGTGTCCAGACGAAAAATCCATCTGAGCTCCGTTTTTAAAAAAATAGTCAACCTATCTCCTCCTCTAGTTAACGGTTTCACATGGTCCAAGATCATAGACACCGGCAAATCTTTTCTTTTATTTCTGATGGATTGTCTGTGATTGTTTAACCTAGTTTTCATATCGCACGTGGTTTCACCCACATAGAGCATTTTGCACGGGCACCATAACACGTATATCACCCATGTTGAATCACATGTAAGGTAATATCTCGTGTTAAATGTTTCTCCCGTGTCTGGGTGTGTGAATACCGACCCTTTGTGCATCAGTTTACAATTCACACATCCCAGACACGGGAAAGACCCTGTACGTGGAGGAACTGGGTGCATTCACAGAAGCTAACACACCATCTCCTTCTACTCCACAAAAAACCTCCAGCAAGGTACTAGATGTTTTTAGAGCACCATGCACTTTATTATATGCACTTTAATGTATCACTGATGAAAACTATAAGCGAGATTGGGGTTATAAATACACAGCATATATGTATGACAGTCGACACGTTGATGTTTATGTGAACATGTGTCGTCAAGTAATGAATTGTAACATGTCTATAAAAGGGGAGTGCACTTTTTTTGTATTGGTTGATGAATTAATTGGTAACAACCTGATGATGTATTTATACAGGCACTACTGCACTTTATGTTTCACCTGACTTGAGAAAGGTTCTGTGAGAAAACCGAAACGTTGTCAATATTTGATATGTGTGAATAAAGAGCACATTTTATCTTTTAAGGAGTGCTGCGGATCTTCTTCTTTATCTTCCGTCCTGAATCGAGGGACCACCGCTTGCACCCTGTGGTACTGCTGAAGGGAGTGCTGCCAGATTTTCCTTATGGATCTACTTGCGATAGAAGGCTCTGCACCCAACCTTACCAATGTACAAGGTACTATACCTCAACAAGAGGACATTGACGCACATGTCTTTTCATACAGCCATATGGATATATAGAGGATTATGGGAAATGTGGAGGGTGATGCAGCCTTCCTCAATGTACCCTCGGTCATTAACATTAAGAGGGATTATGAAAGCATTACTAAAAAAATGTTATCCATTGAGCTACACTCACTTACATTAGCGCAATATTATAAAAATAAACGCATACCAAGGGGGATGCGAACACGGTTGAAACCCAATATGTTTTCACAGGATGGTGACTTCAGAGCACGATTTGAAGCTATTGCAAATAAATATGCTATGGATGTCATGCTGTTGAATATTGAATTTTCACAAAAAGAAATGGTGAAACTAAGGAGCAAGCTGCAGGACGCCGAGCATCAGCTCAAGTCCACTTTGTCCATCAATGAAGTTGAAGTTTTTTTGGCTAAACAACAAGCCTTTTTGAAAAAAATGCGTAAAGACCTTGAAGAAACAAAAAGGTCTAAATGGCACAGAGATCAAAATGATTACGGGTCTGGACAGATCTATACTTGGGAACAACCCTGGCATGTTGAGAGAAGCATGATGCCAAGAAAGACACCTAAACGGAATAAAGAAATGAGTAAATGGGTGAGAAACAAGGATACAGGTGACGACGCTAATACTGGACTGCCTGGATCTTTTTTAGGAAGCCACAATGCCATGGGAGATGCCCCACAAGATTGAGCCATATGGTGTCATCTTCAAGCGGATCCGTCCCCATTGACTTCCATTATAAGTCTGGACGGATCCGCTCGCCTCCGCACGGCCAGGCTGACACCCGAACGCTGCAAGCAGCGTTCAGGTGTCCGCTCACTGAGCAGAGTGGAGGCTGAGCGCTGGCAGGCGGATGCATTCTCAGTGGATCCGCCTCCACTGAGAATGCATTAGGGCCAGACGGATGCGTTCGGGGCCGCTCGTGAGCCCCTTCAAACGGAGCTCACGAGCGGACACCCGAACGCTAGTGTGAAAGTAGCCTAAGCCTGACTGGTTCCAGTTGGAACTAGACTTGAACCGCCTCTTCAGGAATCTTAGACTGAGGGTGTGGTTCGACTCTGGTTCCCCTAAGACCAGGATTATTAATGAGATTACTGCACCTGACATTGGGTTAACCTCGAAACAATTTGGTTTGCATTTAAAAAGTGATTTTTTTCCCCATTGTGAACTCACATGCCTTAGAATGTTTTATTGAAGCAGTGAAAAGAGATATAGCTTTATTGAAGCAGTGAAAAGAGATATAGCTTTGTTGAGACAGAATACCAAATCTGATGCGTTTGTGAAACCAAATATTACTGTACAAGAAATGGCTGCTCTAGAGAGTTTATCCAAGAACCCCGAGCTCACCATAAAACCCGCGGATAAGGGTGGTGGAATCGTGGTTATGGATACCTCCCAATATGTGAAAGAAATACACAGGCAATTAGGGGAACCTGGTGTTTATAAACCATTGAATGGATACCCCAGATATGAGATTGCGAAAAAAAATTGATGTACAGTTAACTATAGCTGAGGATAAGGGTATTATTAATAAACAGCTTAAAAAATTTCTGGTGGTGAAGTCTCCAGTTACCCCGACCATGTATGTATTACCCAAAATACATAAAAGGCTGATAGACCCTCCGGCACGGCTGATAATTTCAGGCAGGAACTCCATATTGTCAAATATCAATGTCTTTCTTGACAAGATATTAAGAGAATATGCTATGGGTGCTAAGTCATACATTAGGGATACTGGAGACTTCATCAATAAGATCAGAGGGATGCAGATCCCGAAGGGGGTGATTTTGGCATCCTTTGATATTGTATCATTATACACTTCAATCGACTATGAAAAGGGCTTGTGGGCTGTAGCGGAGATGTTGCGGGATTCTGATTATCCTGCTCCAACCCGCCAGTTCATTTTGACATTATTGGAGTTGTCACTGAGGAACAATTATTTTGTGTTCCAGGGACAGTTCTATTTGCAGATGGTGGGCGCGGCGATGGGGTCCAACACCGCGCCCACCTATGCAAATATATTTGTACGGTCATTTGAGGAACGTCTTGTCTATGTATCTCCCCACTTCAACCATGTTTTGACATGGTGGAGATACATAGACAACATTTTCGTCATTTGGACTGGTACCATGGAGACACTGATGGACTTTCATGTATTTTTGAACTCCATTGATCAGGAGATCCAATTTACATTAACGGCATCGGTCGACCGGGTACAATTTTTAGATACTCAGATATATATAGAGGATGAACAAATACACATGGATTTGAACGTTAAACCCACGGATAAGAATACATTATTGCATTTCTCTAGTGGGCATCCAAGGAGGATGCTGAATTCTTTACCGTTCAGCCAAATGCTTAGAGTAAGGAGAATAGTGGATAAGGATGAGAATATGAATCAAGCACTAAGAAATATGGAGCAATCATTTGTGAATAGGGGTTACCCCAAGAATCTAGTCAAAAGGCATGCTGAGAGAGCAAGAGGTATATCCAGGGAAGAACTGTTGACTACAAAACAAAAACAGACCAGTGAAAGGCTACCATTTGTATCATCTTATAATGAGCTGAGCCCAAATATAGAACAGATAGTGAGGCAACATTGGGGGCTGCTGAGTAGTGGGCATCCCACTATAGCAGCTTTTTAAAAAAAAACGATGATGGCATATAAAAGAGCAGGGAATATTAGGGATAAGGTCGTACATGCCAGACTGCCGGAAAAAGGCCATTTAAAACAGACATTTTTGACAACGAGACGTACGGGGTCTTTCCCGTGTCTGGGATGTGTGAATTGTAAACTGATGCATAAAGGGTCGGTATTCACACACCCAGACACAGGAGAAGCATTTAACACGAGATATTACCTCACATGTGATTCAACATGGGTGATATACGTGTTATGGTGCCCGTGCAAAATGCTCTATGTGGGTGAAACCACGTGCGATATGAAAACTAGGTTAAACAATCACAGACAATCCATCAGAAATAAAAGAAAAGACCTGCCGGTGTCTAAGCATTTTTGTGAAAAAAAACATAAGGAAAATGATCTGAGATTTATGATCTTGGACCATGTGAAACCGTTAGATAGAGGAGGAGACAGGTTGTCTATTTTTAAAAAAACGGAGCTCAGATGGATTTTTCGTCTGGACACCTTGAAACCTAAAGGGTTAAATGTCGAATTCAGGGTAACAGGGGGAATGGTTAGTTAATATCCCTTTGTAGGCCCCATGCGTCTGTGTATCCAGCTTGCTGTACAGGGTGGAAGTAATAGAATGTTACGTGAAGATGTTATAATGTGATTTCTAATCAGGCGTTTTACCTATGCTAAGAGGAAACAATAGAGTCAGAAAGAGGATGGATATTGTCATTGCCCAAAAGTTTGCCCTAATGTAAAATGGCAGAAGGAACAAGTGAAGTGACGCTGGTGACTGGGATTTCGGGCACGTGATGTGCGTGATGCGCGCCGGATCGCAGTAAACCGGACGTCATGACGCATGGTCTCCGCCAGTCAGTGATGTAAAGCGGTTATGTACCGCCTAACAGGAGGGGCAAGAGACAGACACATGCGCACTGACCAAGAGTAGACGCGGAGGAACGGCATGCATTCACAGAAGCTAACACGCCTTCTACTCCAGAAAAAACCTCCAGCAAGGTACTAGATGTTTTTAGAGCACTATGCACTTTATTATATGCACTTTAATGTATCACTGATAAAAACTATAAGCGATATTGGGGTTATAAATACACAGCATATATGTATGACAGTCGACACGTTGATGTTTATGTGAACATGTGTCGTCAAGTAATGAATTGTAACATGTCTATAAAAGGGGAGTGCACTTTTTTTGTATTGGTTGATGAATTAATTGGTAACAACCTGATGATGTATTTATACAGGCACTACTGCACTTTATGTTTCACCTGACTTGAGAAAGGTTCTGTGAGAGAACCGAAACGTTGTCAATATTTGATATGTGTGAATAAAGAGCACATTTTATCTTTTAAGGAGTGCTGCGGATCTTCTTCTTTTTATATATATATATATATATATATATATATATATACACTGCTCAAAAAAATAAAGGGAACACTTAAACAACACAATGTAACTCCAAGTCAATCACACTTCTGTGAAATCAAACTGTCCGCTTAGGAAGCAACACTGAGTGAAAATCAATTTCACATGCTGTTGTGCAAATGGGATAGACAACAGGTGGAAATTTAAGGCAATTAGCAAGACACCCCCAATAAAGGAGTGGTTCTGCAGGTGGTGACCTGACCACTTCTCAGTTCCTATGCTTCCTGGCTGATGTTTTGGTCACTTTTGAATGCTGGCGGTGCTTTCACTCTAGTGGTAGCATGAGACGGAGTCTACAACCCACACAAGTGGCTCAGGTAGTGCAGCTTATCCAGGATGGCACATCAATGTGAGCTGTGGCAAGAAGGTTTGCTGTGTCTGTCAGCGTAGTGTCCAGAGCATGGAGGCGCTACCAGGAGACAGGCCAGTACATCAGGAGACGTGGAGGAGGCCGTAGGAGGGCAACAACCCAGCAGCAGGACCGCTACCTCTGTCTTTGTGCAAGGAGGAACAGGAGGAGCACTGCCAGAGCCCTGCAAAATGACCTCCAGCAGGCCACAAATGTGCATGTGTCTGCTCAAACGGTCAGAAACAGACTCCATGAGGGTGATATGAGGGCCCGACGTCCACAGGTGGGGGTTGTGCTTACAGTCCAACACCGTGCAGGACGTTTGGCATTTGCCAGAAAACACCAAGATTGGCAAATTCGCCACTGGCGCCCTGTGCTCTTCACAGATGAAAGCAGGTTCACACTGAGCACATGTGACAGATGTGACAGAGTCTGGAGACGCCGTGGAGAATGTTCTGCTGCCTGCAACATCCTCCAGCATGACCGGTTTGGCATTAGGTCAGTTATGGTGTGGGATGGCATTTCTTTGGAGGGCCGCACAGCCCTCCATGTGCTCGCCAGAGGTAGCCTGACTGCCATTAGGTACCGAGATGAGATCCTCAGACCCCTTGTGAGACCATATGCTGGTGCGGTTGGCCCTGGGTTCCTCCTAATGCAAGACAATGCTAGACCTCATGTGGCTGGAGTGTGTCAGCAGTTCCTGCAAGACGAAGGCATTGATGCTATGGACTGGCCCGCCAGTTCCCCAGACCTGAATCCAATTGAGCACATCTTGGATATCACGTCTCGCTCTATCCACCAACGTCACGTTGCACCACAGACTGTCCAGCAGTTGGCAGATGCTTTAGTCCAGGTCTGGGAGGAGATCCCTCAGGAGACCGTCCGCCAGCTCATCAGGAGCATGCACAGGCGTTGTAGGGAGGTCATACATGCACGTGGAGGCCATACACACTACTGAGCCTCATTTTGACTTGTTTTAAGGACATTACATCAAAGTTGGATCAGCCTGTAGTGTGTTTTTCCACTTTAGTTTTGAGGGTGACTCCAAATCCAGACCTCCATGGGTTAAAAAATTTGATTTCCATTCTTTTTTTTTGTGTGATTTTGTTGTCAGCACATTCAACTATGTAAAGAACAAAGTATTTCAGAAGAATATTAAATTAATTCAGATCTAGGATGTGTTATTTTTGTGTTCCCTTTATTTTTTTGAGCAGCGTATATATATAAATATACAGTTGCAAGAAAAAGTATGTGAACCCTTTGGAATGATATGGATTTCTGCACAAATTGGTCATAAAATGTGATCTGATCTTCATCTAAGTCACAACAATAGACAATCACAGTCTGCTTAAACTAATAACACACAAAGAATTAAATGTTACCATGTTTTTATTGAACACACCATGTAAACATTCACAGTGCAGGTGGAAAAAGTATGTGAACCCCTAGACTAATGACATCTCCAAGAGCTAATTGGAGTGAGGTGTCAGCCAACTGGAGTCCATCAATGAGATGAGATTGGAGGTGTTGGTTACAGCTGCCCTGCCCTATAAAAAACACTCACCAGTTCTGGGTTTGCTTTTCACAAGAAGCATTGCCTGATGTGAATGATGCCTTGCACAAAAGAGCTCTCAGAAGACCTACGTTTAAGATTTGTTGGCTTGCATAAAGCTGGAAAGGGTTATAAAAGTATCTCCAAAAGCCTTGATGTTCATCAGTCCACGGTAAGACAAATTGTCTATAAATGGAGAAAGTTCAGCACTGCTGCTACTCTACCTAGGAGTGGCCGTCCTGTAAAGATGACTGCAGGAGCACAGAGCTGACTTCTCAATGAGGTTAAGAAGAATCCTAGAGTGTCAACTAAAGACTTACAAAAGTCTCTGGCCTATGCTAACATCCCTGTTAGCGAATCTCAGTATATGTAAAACACTAAACAAGAATGGATTTCATGGTAGGATACCACACAGGAAGCCACTGCTGTCCAAAAAAACATTGCTGCACGTTTACAGTTTGCACAAGAGCACCTGGATGTTCCACAGCAGTACTAGCAAAATATTTTGTGGACAGATGAAACCAAAGTTGAGTTGTTTGGAAGAAACACACAACACACTGTGTGTCAAAAAAGAGGCACAGCACACCAACATCAAAACCTCATCCCAACTATGAAGTATGGTGGTGGGGGCATCATGGTTTGGGGCTGCTTTGCTGCGTCAGGGCCTGGACGGATTGCTATCATCGAAGAAAAAATGAATTCCCAAGTTTATCAAGACATTTTGCAGGAGAACTTAAGGTCATCTGTCCACCAGCTGAAGCTCAACAGAAGATGGGTGTTGCAACAGGACACCGACCCAAAGCATAGAAGCAAATCAACAACAGAATGGCTTAAACAGAAGAAAATACGCCTTCTGGAGTGGCCCAGTCAGAGTCCTGACCTCAACCCGATTGAGATGCTGTGGCATGACCTCAAGAAAGCGATTCACACCAGACATCCCAAGAATATTTCTGAACTGAAACAGTTCTGTAAAGAGGAATGGTCAAGAATTACTCCTGACCGTTGTACACATCTGATCTGCAACAACAGGAAACGTTTGGTTAAAGTTATTGCTGCCAAAGGAGGTTCAACCAGTTATTAAATCCAAGGGTTCACATACTTTTTCCACCTACACTGTGAATGTTTACATGGTGTGTTCAATAAAAACATGGTAACATTTAATTCTTTGTGTGTTATTAGTTTAAGCAGACTGTGATTGTCTATTGTTGTGACTTAGATGAAGATCAGATCACATTTTATGACCAATTTGTGCAGAAATCCATATCATTCCAAAGGGTTAACATACTTTTTCTTGCAACTGTATCTCTAGTACTATCTATAACATGTAAAAAATATATCCCTAGAAAATAGTCTACCAATATGTTAGGAATAATTTGCATAAGCAGAAAAATATCCCAATAGTACTGTAGATACTTTACTTTGTATTATTAGAAAGCATTGCAAGAATAGATTGGAGCTGCTTTATTAAATTCCCTTTCCTTACTAAATAAACGTATGTGATACTATAAGATTCTTGAGGGTCAATCCAGGCCTTGTTTATTTTTATAAGAGTCAACCTGTCAGCATTTTCAGTTGACAGGCAGATACGCTTATCTTTTATAATGCCACCAGCAGCACTAAATACCCGCTCAGACAAAACGCTGGCGGCAGGGCAGGCCAGCCCTGACTGGGGGTCTAGAGAGGTCTAATGGGGGTCTGATTGGGTGTCTGGAAATCTAATGGGGGTCTGATTGGGGGTATGGAGGTCTAATGGCGGTCTTATATGGCGGTCTGGAGGTTTAACGGGGTCTTATCTGAGGTCTTATATTGGAGTGAGGTCTGACATGGAGGTCTAATGGAGGTCTGATATGGGGTCTGACAGAGGTCTAAAGGGGGTCTGGTCTGAGATGTTTGGGGTCTCATCTGGGGTTTGATATGGGTGTCTAATCTGAAAGGTAAGGGGGTATTTTTTGTACTGGCATACTATCTGTGTGGTACCAGAATTTTCAGGGGAACTGTTTCTGCAGTATAGTATTGGGGGGGGGGGGGGGGGGGAGAATGGGGTGTTGAAAAGGTGAGGAGGAGGAGGGAAAAGTAGGAGAGTAAATTGTCTGTTTGTTAAACTCTGCAGAGCCGAAACACAGCTGAAAGTCACCATGGCAGTCTGGTCTGAAGGAGAAGATGAGGAAAGAGAATATCTACATCAGAGGAGACATCACTGGATGGAAGAGGTACATATGTGGGGCTGTATTACCCTGTATGTTCTGTAGCGCTGTATGTAATGTTTTCAAAGTATGTCTTTAAAGGGGTGTCCACTTTATTTTTTGTATGAGCGCTGCCTTCTCTGCTCTGTTTACCTGCTCACCACTGCAAATGCTGCGGTGAGCAGGTGAACAGAGCAAAGAAAGCAGCTCTCATATCAGCACTGCCCTCTCTTCAAACAGCTGATCTCCCGTCACACCTGCCGGTCTGATATTAATGACCTATCTTTAGGATAGGTCGTCAGTAGCAAAAAGAGGACAATCCCTTTAACAGTAGGACTGGAGGGATAGGGTTAGGTTGAGAATTTGGCATGGGGGAAAAACGTTTAAATTTTTGCCTCAGGCAGCAGAAAGGCTAGGTGCACTCCTGCCCCTTGCCATAAAGCACTGAGGGAAGGTGGGGAGAGGGGGGCCCAAGCTGAACTCTTGCACCATGGCAATGAGCCTTAGGCCTCATGGACACGACCGTTGTTGTGTTTCGTTCCGCAAAATGGGGTTCCCTTGTTCCATGATCCGTTTCCGTGTGTCTTCCTTTATTTTTGGAGGACCACCAGACATAAAGGAAAGTTTAAAAAAAAGTCTAAGACAGGTTTGCCATGCAAATGATAGGAAAAAAACGGACGCAGATGACAATCTTGTGTGCCTCCGTGTTTTTTAGCGGTCCCATTGACTTGAATAAGTCCGCGAACCATTTTCCGCGAAAATAATAGGACAGGTTATATTTTTTTGACGGACTGGAACCAGGCATCACGGACGCGGATGGCAAACGGTGCATTAGCCGAGTTTTCAACGGACCCACTGAAAATCAATGGGTCCGCAGAAAATCACGAAAAACGACGCAACGGCCACGGAATAAAACAACGGTCATATGCATGAGGCCTTAAGCTACGCCCCTGTGTACAGATCCAGTTTAGAAACTCCATACATCAATGACATGGGAAAAATTTATGTCTAACCCTGGTTTATGCAAAAGTTAAGAGCAATGCAAAAAAAAAGAAAAAAAAAAACTTTGTTCAGGATTTTAATCAAGCTCAAATGATTTAAAGTCTATAACGATTTGGTTATTTGATTTGACATAATCAGTATTGTGTTCACATCATCCTACTGTGACCCAGAGAAGTTTTTGTGTACAGTAATGATAAATGCTGGGGTGAAGTGAGGACGTCCATTCATTTTGTTGGTAAAGGACATAACGTATAAAAGGCACAAAAGGTGAAATTGTGCTTCAGAGCACCTAATACCGTACATCAATTTTTTATATCCACTTGAAGGAGGTGCTGCATTTTGGATTATAAATGTTTTTATTGTTGCAAAAACTGCTGATTTCTGCTAACCACATATATGTTTCTATTTATTCTGGTTATACTGGTCAAACGTCACAACTACTTGTCCGTGGAATGTGTACAGCCATTTTGTATACACTTTAACATTGCGTTTAATAATTCATATGATGAATTACTACATCTAATGGAAATGTTATTGACAACTCTATAAAGTTAATTTAAGAAAAATATTAAGTAATCAGTACATCTTTGGTAATGCATAGCTGACATTGGAATGCATTTAAGTTGTTGGGATCCAATTCTATTCAGAATGTTTAAAGAATGGAGGGGATACAGAATGTTGAACAAATTAGACTATTTTTCTTTTTCTTAGGCCTCATGCACACGACCGTTGTTTTGGTCCACATCCGAGCCGCAGTATTTGCGGCTTGGATGCGGATCCATTCACTTCAATGGGACCCCAAAAGATGCGGACAGCACTCCGTGTGCTCTACGCATCCGTTGCTCCGTTCCGTGGTCCACAAAAAAAAATATAACCTGTCCTAATAGGCAGTTATATTAATGGCTGTCCGCGCTGTTCCGCAAAACACACAACGGTCGTGTGCATGAGGCCTTAGTATTATGTTCGCACAGCAGATTTGCTGTAGAGATTTCTTTATATGTCCAGTCTGAATAGGGCTTTTAGATATCTATACCTATTGTGATATAGTGACAGATCTCACAGAGGTGAGAGGCAAGGAAGGGGTGGATACTGCGGTCCACACCCCTATTCCACCACAGGTGAGACCAGCTGGAGGTGCTCAGGCTGGCATAAAGCACCTCCCATGGTATCAGTCTAGGGGAAGGAGATTTGTTGTGCAACAGGGTCCCTCTGGAGGCGCTGTATTAGTGGTGTCAGCCAGCCAGGCTGGCTGAGTGACCACGGGGCGTGGTTGCAAACAGAGGCTGGGTGAGGCTCTGGGTGTGTGGTTCCACCAGGCTAGGCTGAGAAACCACGAGGCTGGGACATAGCCTGGACTAACCATGTTACAGCCTGGGGGGCTGGTATACGCTTGGCTGAGAAAGCCGGACCTGACACTGTGTCTGAACAGCACTCTATAGGTGAGTCAAGGATTGTACCATATGTTTAGTTAGAGCCCAGCCGGGCAGGTGTTTGTTTTGTATTCTGTTTGTTTTGCTGAGGTGCCAATTAAAAGCGATGTTTGGACCTTAAACTTGGTGTCTGGCGAAGATACTTGTGTGAATGATCCCCGGAGAAGAGCTAATCCCCCACAATTGGTGGAGGATGCGAGCAAGAGTACCGGCTGAAAATTGGCAAAGTGGTTGCTGAGAGCAACGACTGTACACAGGAGCCTGCTGGTAATAATCAGTATTATTTTTTTTTCCTGTGGTGCAAATGGTGCAGGATTTAAAGGGCCAGTAGTCGAATAACAGAGACTGACCTGTGAAATTCTTTTGGGTCAAAATGGCGACCGGGGTCAAAGGTGGCAACCAACGCCACAAAGGAAGTAATAGTGCAGATGGTGCGGGAAACTAATTCCTTGTTGAGGAAGCCGAGTGCGGTACTTGGGGAGGCTGCTCTGAACTGGGCCGAAAGTGGAGTGCTGGAGGAAAAGTGGATATATGCCATTGCCAAGGGCAACCGTCGGGAAGATAAAGAAGTGGAAAGCGGTGTGGCTCTCAGGAGTGCCTGCTTTGCCTGTGATGGTGTACAAGGACCTAAAGGGTGCATCTGGAGTGACCGTCCGGGAGCGGTCTAGACTCCAGGCCATGTGGTTTCCGGTAGCAACGATTGCAGTAAGGAGTCTGCCTGTGTTCGTGGTACCAGGAACCCAGAGAAGGCTTGAGAGGTGATCTTGGAATATCTTCATCTCCAGAGACTGTCGAATCTACGACGTCATGCAGTGAGAACATTCCTGTATTTATTGGGCTGGCAGACCCCAGGACAGTTGCTACTTGCTGGGCCGGCAGGTGGTAAGTCCCAGAGGCAAGAAACTGTCGCAAGGGGATGTCTCTGTGGAAACCACAGCGTCTGAACAGGCGGGTAAGCCTGTTGTGGTTGCTCCCTCGCGGGAATCCGCAGGGCAGAAGGGTATTGTGTGGCCCAAAATCCCCGTGACCAAGGCTAGGCTCGTGAAAGTTAGAGACTAGTGTTGAGCGAACTTGTGTTAAG
The DNA here is from genome assembly GCF_905171765.1 of Bufo bufo. Taxonomy (NCBI): domain Eukaryota; kingdom Metazoa; phylum Chordata; class Amphibia; order Anura; family Bufonidae; genus Bufo; species Bufo bufo. The sequence goes on along the minus strand of NC_053390.1, from coordinate 174,788,526 downwards.
TTCGGCGTCTAAGGTTTGGGTTATCGAAGAATCTCGTTATGGATTCTAAATTCCGTTATGGTCCGTGGTAGCGGAATCCATAACTCGATTCTTCGATAACCTGAACTTTAGATGCCGAACTTAAAACACAAGTTTGTTCAACACTATTAGAGACCCTATGCTAGTCCGGGTAAGGGGTAGCACGATGCTGAAAACTAAGATTGGTATAATGGTAAATATGCTGGACAGACATGTGATTTAAAAGGACTGTCATATAGTTCCCACCGGACGTGAGACTATGGTAACGACTAGAACTAATGGTGCCAAGTTATTTGCATTGCCTAATGAAAATGTGATGTTATGCAACCTAGGTGATAAGGATGACACCCCTTTTCCTTTACAGGCTGTGATCAGGAAAATAGCTACCCCTGCTGGTTTAATTGTATATGTAGTAGGGATTTTGATTGGTGAAGGCCCACAGCTAAAGGAACCCCTTGTGATAAACTACAGGAAAATAAGGTAATGCTAAAAGGGCTACCACATGTACTAGGTACAGATAAGCATTCTCCACAGGGTTCTATGGTTAGTGAGCTCGGGTGCAAGATAGATGAAAGTGGTGTGACCTATAATGTGAACCAGGCACCTGAAAGGGAGCCTGAGCAAGTGCAGGTGGTTCTCACTGAGGGGGAGTCTCCAGTGAGAACTGGGTCTTGTGGAACTGATCTTACAAATATGCTCATATATAATGTGATGTTGGGCTGTGATATTGTTTCGTTGTTGTGGGGTATGGTAGACACTTCTGCAGATAGTGAAGAAACTCCTGCAGAACCTGTACTTGCCCGTTTAAATGAAGGTCTAAGGGAACTGCACATTGACCACCATGGGGAAAGAATATTGCCTATTGAAAACAATTGTGCTGATAAGGTGCAAAGCGATTGTGCCAAGTTTGCGGAAAGGCATAATGAAGAGGTGCTGACAGGTGAAATATGTGATGATGACATGCATTTTCCGTTGCAGGATGTGATCAGGGGAATAGTGCCCCCGGGTGGAAAACATGTGAAGGATGCAGAAGTGCAGATAAATGTTGTGAGCACTGAGTGGAGCAATCCTATTCTGGTGAACGTGCAAGAAAGGGTAGCAGTCCTAGAGTGTGTATCACACGTACCAGAGGTGGACATGCAGTCTCCACTGTGTTTTATGCTCAATAAAGTTATGTCCCAGGTAGGAATTAACTCAGCAGTGCCCCTAAAGGTCAGCATTAATAATGACACCAGTGACTTAGGAGATGTATGCGCTGTGACCATTAGCAACTCCAAGAGGAAAGCTACCAGGTCAAGGTATTGCAAAATTCAGGCGGTCACTAGTAGTGACCAGACGACAGTTATATCTGACGTGACGAGAGCTGAGTGGGGAGACGGCAGCCTAGTGTCTGAGACCCATACCCAGGCAGGCATAGATGACCTGACATGTCAGTACAGCTGCAATCCTGAAAATTTTTCTCTCTCCACACGGTCCCTAGATATGATAGCGAAGAGACTAGCTGTCTTCACAGAGTCACTGAAGAAGACTGCAGTAGACACAAACAAAGTGCTTAAAGGGACCCTGGGTGGAACCCCCACAGGGTGGCCAAAAGAGGATGGTGATACTCCTACATCGGCTGCAGCAGAGCTGAGTAAAGAGCATCTGGAACAGGAGGCCCTCTCCTTGGCTCAATCCCTTGAAGAAGCGCTTGAGGAGCGAGATGAATGTGAGAGGCTGAACAAGCAACTCAGAGCAGGGATGGAAGATCTCATGAGCTAAATGATGTCGGGAAGAACATCTATGAGTTGAAGAAGTCTAAGCCAGAACCTGTTAAGAATGGGTCTGGAGGTGGTGGTGCCAGCCGAGGTGGAGAAGACGGAAGATCTTTCTGCTGAGCCCGCTGATGGGGCTGATGTGAATGCAGAGGCCAAGAGACTCGTGGCAATGAGTAGCCAGGACCTGGTCATGAAAGATGTTCCCTCTGCTGTCAGTACCTTACAGAAAGCCAGCAGTCTGCTGGAGAAGAAATACCTGGAGACAGACGACCAGCATGCAGATGGTGTCTACTACTGTGAGACGGCTCTCCTAGAGCCTAAACAATTGGGGAACAATATCCTTAGTGAACCTCAGGAGGGTTTGCCAGAATGCAACCAGTCTGGTGAAGATCCTGATGTCCCCAGTGCCTCCAACCTTTATGAGAAGGAGGAGTTAAGAAGGCAAGGATATGATGCCATGTCTGTGAAGGATGAAAAGGCTGATAAAGTGAATGGGGACTCCAAAGAAATAGAGGCTGTGGTCTTGAAATGGGAGAAATCCTTGGATGTTCCAGAGACCAAGGTTAGGGAGGAAGGAGCGACTGCCAAAGTGGGAAAAGCCACTGAAGACACAGAAGACTCTGAACCTGGCCCCAAACCCGAAGAAACCCCTGCTGAGAATAATGGGAAAGTGGTCCAGATGCGTGGAAAAGGAGCGAGTCGTAAGAAACCTGCTCTGCTGAAGGAGCCCTAAAAGGTGAAAAAGAAGGGGCCGGGACACGACCATGATTGGGACCAGTTCAGACAAGAGTTTCTGCAGTCCAAGAAAGCACATGAGGGGCCTGTGCAGAAGCCAGGAAATATAATAATATAATATAATATAATATAATATAAAAAGAGAGTACCTGCTCATGAGATGGGCAAGAAAATCCCAGAGGCCTTGTCAGCTCTGTAATAAACTCATGAGGGTGACAAACCAAGCGCTGTTGTCCTGGGTCTGGCAGAATAAGGGGAAGACTGTAGGCCAGGTCGATGCCCGTTCACGAGAATCTGGATTTGATGCTAGTGTTCACCCCTACGGGCTTAAACAAAGAGGGGGGGGGGGTATGAGAGATAGTGACAGATCTCACAGAGGTGAGAGGCAAAGAAGGGGTGGATAGTGTGGTCCACACCCCTATTCAACCACAGGTGAGACCAGCTGGAAGGGGCTCGGGCTGGCATAAAGCACCTCCCAGGGTGTCAGTCTAGGGAGGGAGATTCATTGTGCAACAGTGTCCCGCTGGTCCACAAGACTGGCGCATAGCATATGTGGTGCCAATATTCAAAAAGGGTCCAAAAACAGAGCCTGGAACTATAGGCCTGCAAGTTTAACATCTGTTGTGGGTAAACTGTTTAAAGGTTTTCTAATAGATGCTATCTTAGAGCATCTCAACGGAAATAAGCAAATAACGCCATATCAGCATGGCTTCATGAGAGATCGGTCATGCCAAACAAATTTAATCAGTTTCTGTGAGGTAAGTTGTAGACTTGACAGCGGCATATCAATGGATGTCGTATATCTGGACTTCTCCAAAGCATTTGACACTGTACCACATATAAGGTTAGTATATAAAATGAGAATGCTCAGACTGGAAGAAAATGCCTGTATGTGGGTAAGTAACTGGCTGAGTGATAGAAAACAGAGGGTGGTTATTAACAGTACATACTCATATTGGGTCACTGTCACTAGTAAGGTACCTCAGGGGTCAGTATTGGGCCCTATTCTCTAATATGTTTATTAATGATCTTGTAGAAGGCTTGCATAGTAAAATATCAATTTTCGCAGATGACACTAAACTGTGTAAAGTAATTAACACTGAAGAGGACACTATACAACTACAGAGGGATCTGGATAGATTGGAGGCTTGGGCAGATAAGTGGCAGATGAGGTTTAACACTGACAAAAGTTATGCACATGGGAAGGAATAATGCAAGTCACCCATACATACTAAATGGTAAAACACTCGGTAACACTGACATGGAAAAGGATCTAGGAATTTTAATAAGCAGCAAACTAAGCTGCAAAAACCAGTGTCAGGCAGCTGCTGCCAAGGCCAATAATATAATGGGTTGCATCAAAAGGGGCATAGATGCCCGTGAAAAGAACATAGTCCTACCACTTTACAAATCGCTAGTCAGACCACACATGGAGTACTGCGTACAGTTCTGGGCTCCTGTGAACAAGGCAGACATAGCAGAGCTGGAGAGGGTCCAGAGGAGGGCAACTAAAGTAATAACTGGAATGGGGCAACTACAGTACCCTGAAAGATTATCAAAATTAGGGTTATTCACTTTAGAAAAAAGACGACAGAGGGGAGATCTAATTACTATGTATAAATATATCAGAGGTCAGTACAGAGATCTATCCCATCATCTATTTATCCCCAGGACTGTAGCTGTGACGAGGAAAGAAGGTTTGTACACAAACATAGAAGAGGATTCTTTACGGTAAAAGCAGTGAGACTATGGAACTCTCTGCCTGAGGAGGTGGTGATGGTGAGTACAATATAGGAATTCAAGAGGGGCCTGGATGTATTTCTGGAGTGTAATAATATTACAGGCTATAGCTAATAGAGAGGGGTCGTTGATCCAGGGAGTTATTCTGATTGGAGTCGGGAAGGAATTTTTTTATTCCCCTAAAGTGGGGAAAATTGGCTTCTACCTCACAGTTTTTTTTTTTTCTGCCTTCCTCTGGATCAACTTGCAGGATGACAGGCCGAACTGGATGGACAAAATTATTTGTTCAGCCTTATGTACTATGTTACAACATGCTGAAGAAACAACCCCAGGCATTGACATTTATGGAACTGATCTTCAGTTCTGGAAATCTCTGCAATAATCTGCTGTAAATCAACATACCCTTATGGCTCAGAAAGCAGCAGTTTGCGTACAAATCCTGTGCAGAGTGCACAGAGCCTGTACAGCCACTTTAGTACAGAGTCATACAGACTGTGTAAAGGACTACTGTTGCATTTTTAATGTACAACTGTGTCATGTTAATAGGGTTGTCCGGGTTCAGAGCAGAACCCGGATATACCCTTATTTTCACCCAGACAGAACCCCTGATGTTGGCATCGGAGCATCTCGTGTTCTGATGCGCTCCCTTGCCCTGTGCTAGATCGCGCAGGCCATGGGCTCTTTTGTTTACAATAACACACTGCTGGGCGGAAGCTTCCGCCCGGTCACTGGCTCAGATGGGCGTGCAGTGCTGCCCTAGCCGTTTTACTACTAAAAAAGTGAAACAAAAGTGAAAAAAATAAAGTTTTCTCCCCAAAAAATTAAGTTTCAAGTAAAAAAAAAAAATAATCCCTTTGCCAAAATAAAGGGAATAAAATTGGGAAAAAAAGAAAAGTACACATATTAGGTATTGCCATGTCCGTATCGACTGGCTCTATAAATGTATCACATGACCTAACCCCTCAAATGAACACCTTCAAAAAAATAAAATAAAAACTGCTAAATAAACCATTTTTTGGTCACCTTAAATCACTAAAAGTTCAACACCAAGCAATCAAAAAGGTGTATGCCCCAAAATAGTACCCAAAACATAAAAAAAAACTATGGCTCAGAATATGGAGACACTAAAACATAGTTTTTTGGGAGTTTCAAAAATGCTGTTGTATAAAACTTAAGTAAATAAAAAAAAGTATACGTATTAGGTATTGCCGATTCCGTGACAACAGTCTCTATAAAAATACCACATGACCTAACCTCTTAGGTGACCACCGTAAAAAAAAGTGTCAAACAAGCAATTTTTTGGTCACCTTACATCACAAAAAGTGTAATAGCAAGTGATCAAAAAGTCATATGCACCTGTAGGGATTAGCTCTTCACCGGGGGTCATTCTCACAGATACACCTTTAGGACACCAGGTTTCAGGTCCAAACAGTGCATTTATTGTTCAACACCAGCAACAATAAAATTACAAAATAATAAACACTCGCCCGTCCAGGCTCTAACTAAACATAAAGTTTCCTGACTCACCTAGGTCCCAGTTCACACCCTGTGAACTCATGCGGCTTTGTCAGCCCAATAGTCCAGCAGCCTCCAGGCTGTAGCAAATGCAAGTCCCTTTGGGGGATTGTGGTCCAGCAGTCCTCCCGACTCTGACCTTGTGGCCCTTGTACCACGGGCGTCACTGCATCCCCCAAATTCCAGGCTGTCACTTAGCCTTGTGGTCCCTCAGCCTAGCCCAGCTGAGACCACACAGACAGAGCCTCCAGGCCTCTGTCCACAGATAACACACACTCCCTTTCTGACACTCTGGGAGGTGCCTTATGCCAGGCTGATTACCTCCAGCTTCTCTCACCTGTGGTGGAACAGGGGTGTGGACTGCACTATCCACCCCTTCCTTGCCTCTAACCTGAGTGAGACCTGTCACTGTCTCACATATCCCCCCCCCCCTTTGTTTAAGCCCGTGAGGGTGAACACCTGCATAACCACGGGAGGCTGGTGAGAGGGTCTCGACCTGGCCTGGACGTGGGGAACAGCCACCCACCCTGCTCTTTGGCTGTTCCCAATAAGAACCGGCCCAGATTGGCTTTACAGCCACACTAAGTAACCCAGTGTCAGCGAGCACTAGCTGCCGCTGACACAGAAAATTACCGGCTCTTATTTCACCGAGGCCAGGAATCTCGGTGACATGTACCTTCCCTTTGTTCTGCCAGACCCACGCCAGCAGAGCTTGGTTTATCACCAAAACCAACATCTTGCATAACCGAAACTGCCTAAAGGCTTCATGTGCCCATCTCATGGCAAGATACTCTTTTCTTACTCTTTCCCGAGTGATGATGATGCGCTGTCGTATATTTTGATCTCTCTCTCTCTTTTTAGATCCTCTGGCTCCTGTACATGCGCCTCACGTCCTTTCTTGGACTGCTGCAGCTCTTGCCTGAACTGTTCCGAGTCATGGTCATATCCCGACACTTTCTCCTTTTCTTTGCAGGGCTCCTTCAGCAGAGCATGCTTGCCCCTACTCGCTTCTTTTAAGTGCATCTGGATCACTTCTTCCTTCTTTCTAACAGTAGTTACTCCAGCTACTATGACAGTTATAGAGACCTCTGCTTCTTTAGCAGCTTTTTCTACTTCGGCCGCGACTCCCTTTGGCTTAACTTTGGTCTCTGTAGAACCTGGGGACTTCATGTCAACCAACATATCGGCCTTAACTTTTTCAGTCTTTGTCTTCTTGAAGTCTCCAGTCTCTTTGACCGCCTTCTCATCCTTCTCGGACATGGCACCATACACTTGCCCTGTTAACCCCTCCCCCTCTTTCTCATCGAGGCAGGAGGTACCAGGGTCTTCAGCAGACTCCTCGTCTTCTGTCATTTTCTCCAGAGGCTCACCCAGGACTCTGTTCTCATTTTGTGGAGGATTCAGGAGATACAGCCCATTGTAATAGCCCGGATCCGAAAACTGATCGTTCACCTCCTCGTACTTCTTCCCCAGCAGGATGCTGGCTATTTGGAAGGCCTTGTATGCAGAGGGGACGTCTTCCAGGCCTAGGCTACACGCTACCACGGGTCTGTGGTTTTCGGCATCCACATCAGCTCCATCATCTGGTTTAGCAGAAGCATCTTCCATCTTCTCTGCCACAGCCAGCACCACAGTGCCACCCTCTCCAGTCTCCACAGTGCCACCCTCTCCATTTTTAACAGGCTCTGGCTTCTTGACGTCTTCCAGAGAACTCTCCTCTTCAGGTTTCTCACCTTCCACCTGCTGTTTGAGAGCACACTTAGATTTCTCCAACTCATCTTTTAAGCTCATGAGATTTTCAGTCTCTGCTCTGAGTTGTTTGTTCAGCCTCTCCAATTCAGCATGCTCCTCAAGTGCTTTTTCCAGGGCTTTAGCCAAGGAGAGGGCCTTGGTCTCCTTTTCTCAAGCATCAGTCTTTGTTTGGTCACGTTTTTCACCATATCGAGCCGAGATGTATTTCTCTTCAGCTAGGAGCCAGTCACACTTCTCCTGTTTCTTCGCTGGATTAGACATAACTTGCTTCTGGTGGTCCAGGTCCACCATCAGATCATCCAATCCTCGCTGAAGTTTGTTCTTGGTTTTCTCCACCTTTTTGTATGTCACACCCTGTTTCTCCAGGCGCTGAACCACCAACTCCATGTTTTTCAGCAGTCTCTTTTCAGCTTTTTGCACAAGCTTGTGGGAAGTGCCCCGCTTTTGGGCCTCCGGTTCCAGCTGCTCCTTGCTCGGCTCTGCTGCAGCAGATGTAGGAGTATCACCATTCTCTTTCTTTGCCCTTTCTGAAATTTTCTTCAGTTGCTCTGTGAAGACAGCTAGTCCCGTCTCTAACGTTTCTAGGGAGCGTGAGGAGAGAGAGGGATCATCCTCCTGTTTGCAGTTGTACTGTCGTGTCAGGTCATCTACAACTGTCTGGATATGGGTTTCAGACCCTAGGCTGATGTCACCCAACTTAATTCCCATCTCGTCAGATAGAACTGTCTGGTCGCTACTAGTAACCACCTTTGTTTCACAGGACCTCGACATGGTAACTTCACTCTCTGGGTTGCTACCGGTCACAGCACATACGTCACCTATACCGCTTGTGTCATTATTAATTCTGACCTCTAGGGGCACAGATGAGCTAATCCCCACCTGGGACACTTCCTTAGTAACCAACCAACATTGTGGAGACTGCATTTCCACCTCTGGTACGTGCGGTACACCCTCTAACCCGATCATATTTTCCTGTACCTTCAAACACTGAGCTGGAGCTGGGCTTTGCTCCACACTACTTATATGCAGGTCTTCAAACCTTTTGATTACGTCATATCGCACTTCATGAAACATAGCAGATGCAGAAAATAAAGTTTCATCATCATTTACATTTTTACCACCAGGGGGCGCTTCTCCCCTGACCACAACCTGCAAAGGAAAAGTTATATCACTGTCACCACATTTTTCATATGACATCATATTTTCCTTATGCATTTCCACACTTTTGTCACCATCACTTTGCACTTGACCAGCACCATTGTTTCCAATGGTCAATATTCTTTCCCCATGCAGGTCAAAGTGCAGCTCCCTTAGATCCTCACTTAAAGGGACAGGTACAGGTTCTGCAGGAGTTTCGTCACTATCTGCAGAAGGGTCTACCTTACCCCACAGCAACAAACCGATATCACGGCCCAACACTCCCTCATGCATGAGCGTATCTGTAACATCAAATTCATCAGTCTCTGTTCTCATTGGAGTCTCACGCTCAGTGAAAATCAGCGGATAGTCCTTATCCGCACGACTGTCCAGCACCTTTAATATTTTACCAGTCTCAGGTTTCAATATTGTGCTATCTCTTACCCGGGCTAGCATGGTATCCCGGATCCTTGTCATCCCAAAACTAGCTTTGGTCATGGGCAACTGAGGTAACACAGAAACCTTCTCCCCTGTAGATTTCTGCGAGGGAGCAATCACAGCAGGCTTATCCTCCTGTTCAGACACAGTTTTTTCTCTGTGTGACTTATTACCTACCGGCCCAGCAGGTATCCTCTGCCGCCAGCTCACGGTCACTGGCTCTGCCACATGGTTAATAACAGGAACAGTCTTACCCTTTGTAATCAACCATTCTGGTAAAGCAGTGACATTCTCTCCCGCGGACTCATCAAGGTTGTGGTTGCTCCTAGCAACAGCTTTACTGCACCTCCACACTCCCTCTCTAGGACTCCGGACACAGTCGCAGGGAAGATATGCACTCCTGAGAACCGCATCACTCTCCACCTCTTTGTCTTCCCGACGGTTGCCCTTGGCAATGGCATATCTTTGCTTTCTATCAGGAACTCCGCTCCACAACTGCCCAAACAATGGAAAGTCCTTGCCCAGTACAAATTCCACTTCCAGTGTCTCACATTTTAACAGCTCCCATTGCACAGAGCCATAGTCCGTCACAAAGGTCAGTGACACCGTAGATTTTGTCTCTGGCCCCCTTGTTACAAAGTCCAGAATTTCAGGCAGGACCCGAGACACTTGCTGGCGGGAGTCTAGAATGACCCCCAGCTGGATTCCGCCGATCACCAACTCGCAGGATTTCTCCCACGCGCTATACCATTTTGCAGCCATTTCCACTGCTCAGTCTCTTGTACTGGGCTTCTGGCCCTTTAAATCCTGCACTGTTTGCACCACAGAAAAAAAAACGTCCAGTTTAACACCAGCAGTCTCTGCTCTGCAAACTAGCAGGCTTCCAGCACTTTTACTTATCAACAGGGACACCTGCACGCATCCGACACCAATTGTGGGGGGTTGGGGATCAGTAGTCTGCCTGACTATGGCCCTGCGACCCTCCCAGGCATCGCTGCGTCCCCCAACTCCAGGCTGTCACTTAGCCTCGTGGTCCCTCAGCCTAGCCCAGCTGAGACCACACAGACAGAGCCTCCAGGCCTCTGTCCACAGATAACACACACTCCCTTTCTGACACTCTGGGAGGTGCCTTATGCCAGGCTGATTACCTCCAGCTTCTCTCACCTGTGGTGGAACAGGGGTGTGGACCGCACTATCCACCCCTTCCTTGCCTCTAACCTGAGTGAGACCTGTCACTGTCTCACACACCCTATAATAGTACCAATCAAACTGACCTCTCATCCTGAAATAAATGTGCCCCTACACAAGACAGTCACCCAAAAAATAAATAAAACTATGGCTTTCAGAATGTGGAGACACAAAAAAATCTTTTTTTTTTTCTTCAAAAATGCTTTATGTAAAACTGAAACAAACAACCAAGTCATATTTGGTATTGTCGCATCCGTGGCAACCTGCTCTATAAAATTACCACATGATCTAACCTGTCAAATGAATGTTGTAAATAACAAAAAATAAAAACGGTGCGAAAAACAGCTATTTCTTGTTTCCTTGCCTCACAAAAAGTGTAATATAGAGCAACCAAAAATTATATGTACCCTAAAATAGTACCAACAAAACTGCCACCTTATCCTGTACTTTCCAAAATGGGGTCACTTTTTTGGAGTTTCTACTCTAGGGGTGCTTCCAGGGGGTCTTCAAATGTGACATGGCAGCTTAAAATTATCCCAGTGAAATCTGCTTTCCAAAAACCATATGGCGTTCCTTTCCTTCTGTGCAATGCCGTGTGCCCGTACAGCAGTTTGCAACCACATATAGGGTGTTTGTGTAAACTACAGATTCAGGACAATAAATATAGATTTTTTTTTTTTGGCTGTTAACCCTTGCTTTCTTAGGGGCAAAAAAATTATTAAATGGAAAATCTGCCCAAAAAGTGAAATTCTGAAATTTTATCTCTATTTTACATTAATTCTTGTGGAACACCAAAACAGTTTGTAAAATCTGTTTTGAATACCTTGGGGGGTGTAGTTTATAAAATGGGGTTATTTTTGGGTGGTTTCTATTATGTAAGCCTCACAAAGTGACTTCAGACCTGAACTGGTCCTTTTTAAAAGTGGGTTTTGGAAATATTCTGAAACATTTCAAGATTTGCTTCTAAACTTCTAATCCTTCTAACGTCCCCAAAAATAAAATGGCATTCATAAAATGATCCAAACATGTAGTAAACATATGGGAAATGTAAATTAATAACTATTTTTGGAGGTATTACTATCTATTATATAACATTTTTCCCAATTTTTGGTAAATGTGGTAATTTTTTTTATAAACAATTTTTTCAAATTATTTTTTTTTTACTCAATTTTACCACTGTCATGAAGTACAATATGTAAAGAAAAAAAATTCTCAGAATGGCCTGGATAAGTAAAAGTGTTTAAGTTATAACCACATAAAGTGACACATGTCAGATTTGCAAAAAAAAAGGCCTGGTCCTTAAGGTGAAATATGGCAGGGTCCTTAAGGGGTTAAACACGTATAAAAGTAGAGCCCCCCTGACAGAGTGGGGAGAGTGCCAGCAGTAAGTTTGTGTTGACGTCACTAATTTAATTTTCCCCATTCTCTGATCCGTTAGAACAATTACCCAGAAAAATCGGATCCTGTCTGTGGAGCATATGCCTTCACTCGGTCCGCATTCGCTCAATAATCCATCAGTATTGCTAAAGGCAAACAAGAACAAAGTGGATCCAAAACAGAGATGACACGTGAGTGGAATAGTTGCATGTGTTCTGTGTTTTCTACCCACTCCTGCTTTTGGCACTTAAATCGTAAACCAATTCTGATAGGACCATACAGGCTTTACAGCTGCTACACAGACAGGATCCGTTGTGCATCTCCTTTTTCCTTCCTTCTGACTGATCAGAAGAAGGGTCAAATAAATAATGTCAGCCAGGCCGAAAGGCAAAATAGTGGCCCAGTTATGAAGTGGGGAGGGTGGGAACAGCATGAGAAGTCCACAGAGTGTCCCAATGAGAGGATCTTGGGGTGGACACAGCAGCAGAAGCATTAGGAGAAGGCCACTGCTACTGCTGCTACTTCTGTGAATCCCTGCACCACTACTTCCTGGGTAGGTAGGCAGCTGCGATGCAGGTGCTCTATCCTGGGCATGTTTGGCTCCCGTCCTCCCACTGCTGCCACCCTGCTGACTGCAAGCCATGCACATATAACCGCCGACGTGAACTGAGAATATATTTTTCTGTTTGTACTGAAATAGGCCACTGAATGCTTTTGCCACATAAGTGCACCAGTAAAATGTGTGTGTGTGTGTGTTTGTGTGTTTGTGTATATATAGATATTCACTTTTTTTATTTAATATTTTTACTGTAATACTCCCCTATGCGCTTTCAACAGAAATAACTGCAGAAGTGAACTGACCATATATTTTTCTTGTTAGACTGAAATAGGCCACTATACACTTTCCCCAGAATTAGCTGCAGAAATGCACTGAGAATTTTTTTTTTCTTGTTCTACTGGAATACAACCCTATACGCTTTAACCAGAAAAGACTTAGAGTGAGTATATATTTTTCTTGTAGTACTGATTTACGCCTCTATACGGTTTCACCAGAAATAACTTAAGAGGTGAAATGCGTATATATTTCTCTTGTAGTACTGACATAAGATACTAAGATATAAACCACTAAAGGCTCTTCAACATAGCACTTGCAGCCCAATAACAAATAGCTGGAATGACAGAGCTGTATAAAGGCTATTTGGATCCCCAAATAATATTTCCCTGCACTTGTAAATCGCTTTCCTATCAATGTCCCTAGCGCCTTCTGACGTCTCTCCCTGCACTAAGATGCTGTGAAATGATTCCTCCCTATCCTTTACCTGCACTTAATCTTTTTTTTTTCTGTCTTTTTTTTTCCCACAATGAGGTTTTTCCAATTGCTTACCCTATCGCCTTCACACGTCTGTGTCACGGGTGAAGTTTGCAGATAGCTGGAACTTATGAATAAACGAGCGACTGGCTTGATCCCAAACTAAGGAGCTTATAGGTGAGCCCTATAAAACCCTAAGATCTCTCCCTGACTGCTATGCACATGCAAGGGTCTCGATGGTAGACTATTGCATGCCCACGTACCTAAGTCTGTGTGACACCTGAAAACCCTATAATAGTGAGGGGACACTACCACCGGCTCCCTGCACTTAATACGGACGGAGTCAGGGTCACCTAGAATCAAGCCAGCAAGGAAACGCAATAAAGTAAAGGACTTATCTGAGCAAACAGAAGAAGCAGCCTCCAGCAGTGAACACTTCATCCAGGAAGTAGTATAAACCGCAAAGTGAGGCAGTATGGGAGGGAATATAAAGGAAGACAATTAGTCTAAATAAGTGACACCTGGCAGAAGGAAAGGAGATGAGAAAGTGAAACCAAAACAAAGAACATCATACAAGAGGAAGAGAAGAACGTCTGCCAGACCCTCTCACAGAACTGGCGGTGACAGTCTGTCCCTGCACTCTGAACACTGGAAAATGGCAGAATCTAAAATGGCTGCCGTATTTATAAGGCTGTGACATCACCTGACTGGCTGCTGATTGGCGGCATGCAGGCATGTCAATCTGGGTGATCCCACCCAGAGTAACTTGCCCCATGTCCTCAGTCCTCACATGTGTAGCTGCTATTTTAGGAAAATTGTGATTCGTTACCACGGAGCGCAAGGAAATTAGCATTTTATTTGCTCATATCTAATATATAGAACTTTAAAAATGTATGATGGTCATTGTACTTTTATTGAGCAAGACCTTCTGTATTTTACTGACCACCAGCTGTCACATGAAGTTGGAGGACCAAAGGTTTATGTATCCTTTTGGAGGGTTTGATGCTCTAGTACTTTTTCAACTTAAAGGTATACCATGTGGTATAAGTTTCTTATACCATAATGACAGTTCTACTGCAGCCCCACAACTTATAAGAAAGAAAATTCAATGTTAAACTAAAGATGAAGAACTTTTAGTTATTATTAAACTCTATCTAATAAAAGTGGAAGTGAACTAAAGTTTATTATTTTAATTTCACAGCAAATATTAAATGCAGCTATAATGTTGCAGCCAAAATTGTTCAAATCTATAGTTTTTTTTTGCCTTTGCAATGGTTTGGTATATTAACTTTTAGCTCCAGTTTAAGTAATTAAAATTTATTTTTGCAATCCCAGTTAGTTTCTCATGTTGCTATATTTTCATTCAGAGGGTAATTCACCATGAAAAGCTTAATATTCAGCAATTATATTGAAATTAATGAAAAAGAAAAAACATACCTGTGCCCTTTGATGTTACAAATTATTTTTTTTCCTACTGTATGTAGGCTTTTTCATTGCTGTTTCACTAGGCTGTCACCCGACTGAACTCTCGTCTCATCAGATATAACTGTCATCTGGTCGCTACTAGTAACCACTTTAGTTTTGCTGGGTCTTGACATGGTAGCCTCACTCTCTAACTGTCACGGCACATAGGCCACTTATACTGCTCGTGTCATTATTAACCCTGGCCTCCAGGGGCACCCATGAGTCAATCCCCACCTGGGACATTTTATTAATCATAGAAACCTGTGGAGACTGCACATCCACCTCTGGTACGTGTGGTACACCGTCTAGCCCCGCCACATTGTCTACAATGGGGTCTCCTAGCGGTGTTTCTTCAACATTTATCAACACTTTTATATCAGACACATGTTTACCAACAGGGGGAGCTCTTTTTCCCCATTCACAGCCTGCAAAGGAAAAGGCATGTTATTATTATCACATATTTCACATGACATCACATTTCCATTATGCATTTCGGCAAACATGGTACCATCACTTTGCACCTTATCTGCACCCTTGTTCTCAATGAGCAGCTCCTTTAAATTATCATTTAAAGGGACAGGTACAGGTTCTGCAGGAGTTTTGTCACTCTCTGCAGAAGTGTCTCCATTACTTAAAACCTCCAAGCATAAGAGGAAATTACGGCCTATCATTCCCTCATGTAGGAGCGTATTTGTAACATCAGGTTCACAAGTCCCAGTTCTCACCGGAGACTCTCCCTCAGTTAGAACCAACTGATAGTCCGTTTTATCCACATAATTGTCCCGAACATGTAACACTCTATCAGTCTCTGGGGCGACCATCATGCTACATCTTACCCGGGCTAGCATGGGATCTCTGACTTTCACCACCCCAAATCTAGCTTTGATCACAGGCTCCCCTGCAGGTTCCTGCGAGGGAGTAACCACAACAGGCTTACCCGCCTGTTCAGACACTGCGATTTTCCTAATGTCATACACTTCCGAGACGGTTTTTTGTCACTGACCCAGCCAGCTTCCACTGCGGCCAGCTCACAGTCACTGGATCTGCCACCCAACTATTAACAGGAACAGTCTTACCGCCTGACGTCATGGATTCGGGAGATGACCGTATTCCCAGGACATCTCTACCAAGATCACCAGCCTTCTCTTGGTTCCTGGTATTCCGAACACCGGCAGACTCCTTACTGCAAATGTTACCACCGGAAACAGCATGGCCTGAAGTCCCGACTTTTCCTGGACGGTCACTCCAGCCGCACTCTTTAGGACTTTGCGCACATGTGCAGGAAACATAGGATCTCCTGAGAGCCGCACCGCTCTCCACCTCCTTTTCTTCCTGACGGTTGCCCTTGGCAACGGCACACATCTTTTCCTCTGGAACTCCAGCCGCACAACTCGAAGCATTTTTTCCATGCCATAGCTGCCAGAAGAACGGAAAGTCTTTGCCGAGCACAAACTCCACTTCCAGGGTCTCACATTTTAAGAGCTCCCATTGCACAGGGCCATAGTCCGTGATAAAGGTCAGACACGGTAACATCTGTCTCTGGTCCCCTCTTTAGAAAGTCCAGTACTTCGGGCTTAACCCAGGACACGCGTTGGCTGGAATCTATGTAAAGTGACCCACAGCGGGATTCCCCCAATCACCAACTCGCAGGATCTTTCTGTATCAGATCGTCTGACCTCACAATCATCCATTGCATAGTCCTGCTGCAGGTGGGTCTGCACAGACCTCATAGTGACAACAACAAAAATGTATTTTTATTATTTTTTTCAGTCAGTCTCTTCTCTGGGCTTCTGGCCCTTTAAATCTCTGCACCACAGCAAAAATAGTCCACAATTGCATGAGCAGCACCTGCTCCACCGAACAAACAGGCTTCCGGCCATTTAACTCCACACACTCACTGCAAAACCGCTTTCAGCAGCACCTGCTGTCTCGTCGTTGCCCCTAGCAACCGATCGTTGCCCTTCTCTCATGGACAACTTGCTCACAACCTACACCAATTGTAATCATCTCTTATTTGGGGGGTCATTCTCACAAGAATCGTCTTCAGGACACCAGGTTTCATGTCCAAACAGTGCATTTATTGTGCCTCAGCAAACCAAACATAAATAATACAAAATAAACACCTGCCCGGCTGGGATCTAACTAAACATGAAGTTTCCGACTCACCTAAGTCACAGTCCACACCCTGTGAACCCATGCGGCTTAGTCAGCCAATTTCCCACGGCCTTCTGGCTGTACAGAGTCCAGTACGCCCACAGGCTCCAGTTCAGTGTTTATTGTGGGGGATTGGGGCTTAGTAGTCCGCCTGGCTATAGCCCTGCGACCCTCCCAGGCGTCGCTTCATCACTAGAGATGTCGCGAACTGGTGAAACCGGCGAACCGCCATAGACTTCAACAGGCAGGCAAATTTTTTAAACCCACAGGGACTCTTTCTGGCCACAATAGTGATCGAAAAGTTGTTTCAAGGGGACTAACACCTGGACTGTGGCATGCCGGAGGGGAATCCATGGCAAAACTCCCATGGAAAATCACGTAGTTGACGCAGAGTGTGGTAAGTTGAATTCGCAATGCGATTAATATAACCTGCATTAATTGCATTGCAAATTCAACTTAGAGCTAAGATTCTAATGGTTGTATTGCTTGAATTGACGAATATAACGAATATGGCACTATATTCTCAATCTTCGTTATATTCTAGCAATACAACCATTAGGAACCCAGCTCTAAGTTGAATTTGCAATGCGATTAATATAACCTGTATTAATTGCATTGTGATTACAACTTAGATCTGAGATCCTAATGGTTGTATTGCTAGAATTGACGAATATAACGAATATAGCACTATATTCTCAATCTTCGTTATATTCTAGCAATACAACCATTCAGTGGCGGTGCGAGGGGGGTGCGGTGGGTGTGGGCCGCCCCGGTGTCACCTGTCTGATGGGGCGTCACCCGCGGCCCGCCGGTGCAGGAGTTCTCACTCACAAGTTCAACGTCGCGCCGTCACGTGGTAAAGGGGGACGGGGGTGTGACTCACTGCAGCCTGGTGAGTGGTGGGGCGCCGCGGCAGCTGCCCTGCAGGAGTCTCTGGTGCCGGGAGGAGGAGGTAGGTAGAGCGGCTCTGACTTTATAGACCAAATTATTTTAATAATACCCCAATAATAATAAGTTAATAACCTAACCCCATTCATAAATTACTGGTGGATTATTATAGAGATGGCCCCAGGCCAGGAGATGTAAGGGGTTGGGTTGAACTGTGGGCTGGGGTCATCCGGCCACATTTATTAATCTTTGCTCACGGGGGCCCTCATAAATATAGACCCACATGGTGTGGACTGGTCATTTTTACTAAGGAATATAGTTTAAACGTTTATGTGCAAAAGAGAAAATAAGAAGTCAGCTCCAATCAGATATCTGCACATAGACCAAGACTCTGGGTCTATGCAGATATCTGATTGGAGCTGACTTAGTGACTTCTTTTTTTTTCTCTTTATCTCTTTATTATGGCTTCGGGGTGTGTGTGTGGGGGGGGGGGGGGGGGCAAGGGTGACACAATTTTCTACCGCACCAGGTGACACCAGCCATAGCAATGCTACTGCAACCATTAGGAACCCAGCTCTAAGTTGAATTCGCAATGCGATTAATATAACCTGTATTAATCGCATTGCGATTACAACTTAGTCAAATTTGTGACACTGCAGCTTCAGAATGAATCTAAGATGGATGCTGTCCTTGCTTTTTTATAGGAGGTGGGAGGGTCTGGGAGGGAGGGTATGCTGATTGGCTGGAATGTGTCTGCTGACTGTGAGGTACAGGGTCAAAGTTTGCTCAATGATGATGTATAGGGGGGCGGACCGAACATCGCATATGTTCCCCCGCCGCGGCGAACGCGAACTAGCCTAATATGGAATATAGCAGTGCTAAGTTAAAATCGAAATTCGATTATTATAACTTGAATTAATCGAATTGCTATTTCAACTTGGACCTGGTTTACTATGGTTGGCTTGGTAGAATTAGCGAATATGACGAATATATTCGTCATATTCCTCAAAACGAAGATAACGAAGTATTCTACATCTTCGTTTTAGCTACCTATTCGTCAACTTCGCTAATTCTAGCAATCAAATAGGAAGGTTGACTATAGCGACAGCTGAGTTTAATTCGCTATGCAATTATATTACTTAGCTTTTTTTTAAAAAAATTGAATAGTTAAATACTTGATTATTATAATGATTCTATTTATAAAAAAAAAAAAAGCAAAGTAATATAATTGCATAGCGAATTAAACTTAGCTGTCTCTATAGTCAACCTTCCTATATGATTGCTAGAATTAGCGAAGTTGACGAATATGGAGCTAAAACGAAGATGTAGAATACTTCGTTATCTTCGTTTTGAGGAATATGACGAATATATTCGTCATATTCGCTAATTCTACCAAGCCAACCATAGTAAACCAGGTCAAAGTTGAAATCGCAATTGGATTAATTCAAGTTATAATAATCGAATTTCGATTTTAACTTAGCACTGCTATAGTCCATATTAGGCTAGAATTAACGAATATGGAATATAGCAGTGCTAAGTTAAAATCGAAATTCGATTATTATAACTTGAAATAATCGAATTGCGATTTCAACGTAATTCTCAAATCCGACAGTACATTCTAGTATGGAGACGTTCCCATGGTGATGGGGACGCTCCATGAGCACTGAAGTCGTCAGAAGCGGCAACGGGCACTGACTGGAGCAGCCAGGAAGCCAGGAATCCTAAGGACAGGTAAGAACTACTTTTGGGAAGTGGGAAAGAAAAAAATATAACAATAAATAAAAAAAACGAATATTCGAAATATCGAATTTATAGCACTATATTCGAAATATTCGCGAATTAGCGAAGTACCGATATTCGCCCAAAAAATTCGATATTCGAATATTCGCGCTCAACACTACTGGTCTCACCTGTGGTGGAATAGGGGCTTGGACCGCACTATCCACCCCTTCCTTGCCTCTAACCTGTGTGAGACCTGTCACTATCTCACAATATATATATATATATATATATATATATATATACTGCTCAAAAAAATAAAGGGAACACTTAAACAACACAATGTAACTCCAAGTCAATCACACTTCTGTGAAATCAAACTGTCCACTTAGGAAGCAACACTGAGTGACAATCAATTTCACATGCTGTTGTGCAAATGGGATAGACAACAGGTGGAAATTATAGGCAATTAGCAAGACACCCCCAATAAAGGAGTGGTTCTGCAGGTGGTGACCACAGACCACTTCTCAGTTCCTATGCTTCCTGGCTGATGTTTTGGTCACTTTTGAATGCTGGCGGTGCTTTCTCTCTAGTGTTAGTATGAGACGGAGTCTAAAACCCACACAAGTGGCTCAGGTAGTGCAGCTTATCCAGGATGGCACATCAATGCGAGCTGTGGCAATAAGGTTTGCTGTGTCTGTCGGCATAGTGTCCAGAGCATGGAGGTGCTACCAGGAGACAAGCCAGTACATCAGGAGACATGGAGGAGGCCGTAAGAGGACAACAACCCAGCAGCAGGACCGCTACCTCCGTCTTTGTGCAAGGAGGAACAGGAGGAGCACTGCCAGAGCCCTGCAAAATGACCTCCAGCAGGCCACAAATGTGCATGTGTCTGCTCAAACGGTCAGAAACAGACTCCATGAGGGTGATATGAGGGCCCGACGTCCACAGGTGGGGGTTGTGCTTACAGCCCAACACCATGCAGGACGTTTGGCATTTGCCAGAGAACACCAAAATTGGCAAATTCGCCACTGGCGCCCTGTGCTCTTCACAGATGAAATCAGGTTCACACTGAGCACATGTGACAGACGTGACAGAGTCTTGAGATGCCGTGGAGAACGTTCTGCTGCCTGCAACATCCTCCAGCATGACCGGTTTGGCATTGGGTCAGTAATGGTGTGGGTGGCATTTCTTTGGAGGGCTGCACATCGCTCCATGTGCTCGCCAGAGGTAGCCTGACTGCCATTAGGTACCGAGATGAGATCCTCAGACCCCTTGTGAGACCATATGCTGGTGCGGTTGGCCCTGGGTTCCTCCTAATGCAAGACAATGCTAGACCTCATGTGGCTGGAGTGTGTCAGCAGTTCCTGCAAGACGAAGGCATTGATGCTATGGACTGGCCCGCTCGTTACCCAGACCTGAATTCAATTGAGCACATCTGGGACATCATGTCTCGCTCTATTCACCAACGTTACGTTGCACCACAGACTGTCCAGGAGTTTGCAGATGCTTTAGTCCAGGTCTGGGAGGAGATCCCTCAGGAGACCGTCCGCCACCTCATCAGGAGCATGCACAGGCGTTGTAGGGAGGTCATACAGGCACGTGGAGGCCAAACACACTACTGAGCCTTATTTTGACTTGTTTTAAGGACATTACATCAAAGTTGGATCAGCCTGGAGTGTGTTTTTCCACTTTAATTTTGAGTGTGACTCCAAATCCAGACCTCAATGGGTTGAAAAATTTGATTTCCATTTTTTTATTTTTGTGTGATTTTGTTGTCAGCACATTCAACTATGTAAAGAACAAAGTATTTCAGAAGAATATTTAATTAATTCAGATCTAGGATGTGTTATTTTTGTGTTCCCTTTATTTTTTTGAGCAGTGTATATTCATCATGCATTTGCTATTTCAGCACTGTGGACAACCTTGATGAAGACGTGGAAAATTCAAGTAGCTCCCAACAGGAGGAACAAGATGCTCCTGGCAGACATACACCACGTCCTGACACTGGTGAGGAGGATGTCATCACACAGGACTTATCAAATTTGCAAATGCAGGGAGAAGCTTCAGGAGTGACAGCTTCCAGTCCAGAAGCCCAGCCCAGGCCATGTCACCGAAGAAGGGGGTCTACTACTAACCCATCTTCTCATTATGATACCCGAGCACTGGTTGATGGCCAGGTGCTCAACTATTTGACAGAGAGAAGAAGGGAAGATAAGAGGAGAGAATGCTAGATGGCCTAGCTCCCCTCATCCAAGGGTGGCCCCAAGATAAAACAACAATGTTTATGGTGATGATGACCTCAGTTGCTGCAATCATGGAATCCAAACATGACACTCTTGAGCTCCTTAGATTTATAAATGCCATGAAGAAGCGTGTATATGCAAGGTCTCTTCAGCCACAA
The DNA here is from genome assembly GCF_905171765.1 of Bufo bufo. Taxonomy (NCBI): domain Eukaryota; kingdom Metazoa; phylum Chordata; class Amphibia; order Anura; family Bufonidae; genus Bufo; species Bufo bufo. The sequence goes on along the minus strand of NC_053390.1, from coordinate 174,766,931 downwards.
CCAGCCGCCCCACCAGTGTTCCTATGGGCATGTCTTCACAGGAACAACAACCTATTCATTTTTGGCCACAATACTCCAGCCAAAGTTCTACCTAACAGCCTAATCCACAAGGTAATGTTGGTGTTATTCGAAGCAACGTTACTGACCCTTTCACCAGAGAGCTTTTAGACCTGTGATTGGTGTTAATTGTATTTATAACTTTTATGGCTGATTGTGAAGCCTTTATTGTTTTATTTTCAAATATAAAAACTTTGGAAAAAGGAGTCTTGTGTGGAACGTTTTATTTCAAACATTAAAATAGTATTACAAAAAAATTTATTGAAAAAGTCAAGGGTCACAAGTTACAAAGCAAACACATAGTTATTTTTATTGACAAAGCATATGAATTTTAAAAATATGGTCTTCTATGTAATGTCAAAACAATCTTCAAACATATCTAGATAGGCAACATCTTATTCACAATGAATGACAATCCTAAGCAGTCCAATAGGATACCATTATAATGTGGAATCCATGAAAACCTAAGACTAGAGAAAGGATAGATAATGTCAATAGTTAATACTCACAGTCATGTAAACATGTTATTCTGGAGTCACACTATTTTTGTAAAGTATAATATAGAAAGAGGTATTAGAAGGTTTATGTATACAAAACATTAGACTATTGTTATGGAAAAGATAATCATGTACATTGTCAGTACACATAAAAAAGTATATTATTTTGACCTAACAGTTTTGACTACAACACACCCCAGCCCACAAGCACACGTCAAGGGTCCTCTGTCTTGCGAGTCCCTACACTATCTAATATAATTACATAAAACTAAGAGACTGCCTGGAAAATAACAAAATACTACAAAGGCCAGAGTCCAAATGACATAATTGTCTGCCAAGAACTACGTCCATCTGCCACGGTAATGATCCCTCACGGCTGGTAAAGTACTCAGCAAATAGGGTCTCGATATGCTATTCCTGAATATCCAGGCCATCCATGACGAGTGTGATACAAACCTCCAGATGAAGAAGAATTGGTCACTGACTCCTCTAAACCAGCATCTAGGGGAGCATGATGAATCCTGACAAAGTAATGCAGGATGACACAAGCTTGAATAACAAGGGTGGCATTGTCCGGCGACATCTGTAAGGATGACAGGAATACTCTCCACTTGTTGGTGAGTATTCCAAACGCACATTCTACATACCGACGGGCTCTAGTCAGCCAATAGTTAAAGGGGTTGTCCAGGTTCAGAGCAGAACCCAGACATAGCTCCATTTTCACCCAGGCAGCCACTGACAGGAGCATCGTAGCACTTCATGTGCCGATGCTCTCCTTTGCCCTGCACTAAATCACGCAAGGCAAAGGCATTTTTTGGAGATCCAGTGACGTACTGGGGCTCTCCATGTGGCTGCCAGGAAGCCCAGTGACGTCAACGGCACTGATGGGCGGAAGTTTCTGCCTGGCAGTATTATTATAAATAAAAGATCGCTTGCCCTGCAGGATTTAGCGCAGGGCACGGGAGCGCATCGGAGCATGAGATGCTCCGATGCTAGCCTCAGGGGGGCTGCCGGGGTGAAAATAAGGGTATGTCCGGGTTTAGCTCTGAACCCGGACAACCCCTTTAAATATGAGTCGCCTGTCATCCAGATTGCGTCTGGGGAAGGGTCACATGACATGTGCTGCCAAACAAAACCCTTCATCAGCCACTATTACAAATGGAGCCGGGGTACCGCAGAACCTGGCAGCAATCTGGGCTCTGGGGGGGGGACAGTTCGTTGGACGCTCACTCAATATGGAAGAACTGAAAATGCACGCATCTGCAGTGCTCCCATAGGCCCCGATATCCACAATTCTAAACTTCTATGTACTGTTGGGTAAAGCCAACAGCACAATGGAAAAGTATTGCTTATAATTATAGTATCTTGACCCAGAGTGAGGCAGCTTCTTAACACAAATATATTTGCCATCCAGTGCCCCTATGCAGTTTGGAAACTGCGCATCAAGATGAAAGCCCTCAGCAATTCGGATCCAATCCTCAGCTTTGGGCTTAGGCATCACCGCTTCCCGGATTCACTGCCAAATCACTTCACATGTTTGACGAACAATTCCAGAAATAGTTGAGACTCCCAGCAAAAAATCTAAATGCAGAGAAGCAAATGAATTCCCAGTTACAAGAAACCTAAAACGGAAGAGAGAAAAACAACAAAAAAATTATCAAATGCCACCACTAGGGTCAATAATCATATTGTTGTAAAGTTAAACATGCTTAGTCGCCAAGATCAAATACATAGATTAGACCAGGCCTAGACAAACTGCGGCTATACAGCTGTTGTAAAACTACAAATACCATCATACACTGCTGTAGGCTGATAGCTGTAGGCAGACTGGCCATACTGGGCTTTGTGTATTTGCTACATCAGAAGACCGCAGTATGGACATCCCAGCATTACACATTTCTTGTTAGAAAGGAGCTATCCAAACTCTAACCTTTGATATTAATGTTTGCTACCGGCAACTAATCCAATTCTACTTTACAACTGTTTAATGACCACACATATTTATATATTACATAGTTAACGATAACACACTTCATATCAAGATTTATATAAACACATTATGTAGATAATCATTGTAATAAATTTACATACCTCAACGTAACAATGAGCCGTTCCTCAGGAGAAATGCAGCACCTCATATTTGTGTCCTGGCGGGTGAGGCCAGGGCACAGTGACGCTAACAATATGTCAAAGCTGTTCACAGACATACAACAAAACCCTTGAAATTTCTCAGGATGCTGTCGCAAATCCATGTACAGCGTGTGGAAGTGGCCCTTCCTGCGCCTCTGAGAGACAATGGGATGAACCCAATGCCTCCCCCTCGGTTGGTTGCTCAGCATAGTAGGCTGCCGTTCATTGTGCCGAGAAACCAGCCAGCACAGAAAAAGGTCTTCCTCAAAGTCAACCATAATCTAACAATGCCAGCAAGACACCAACTTCTAACCAAGCTCTCAATGCTGAAAAAAGCTGTAGAAAATGGAGTCGCACCGTCACATGACCATCTTAAATAGGGGGGGGGGGGGGGGGGGAAAAAGGTTAAAGAGTCAAATCTTGTGCTTTTTTTCTGCTTCCGTTTCCGTTCCGCAAAAAACGGAGCACATATTGAAACAATAGGACATGCTTTTCCGCAAAAACGGAATGCAAACTGAATATATAATGAAACACAATAGAATTAACAAAACCACGGATCCGCAAAATACGGACAGTTATGCACAACGGTCGTGTGCATAAGCCCATACTGATACAAAATACTGACCAAATAGTGTGTGAAAATGGCCTACCTTGCATTGATAATTTGATGAAGGGGGTCCTATTCATAAATCAGATTTTAGTGAATCTGATGTTGAAAGTCTGCTTAGAGCTAGAAAAATTCTTAACTTGCTTGCGATTTTCACGCAGCCCCAATCACTTCTATGGGGCCTGCGTTGCATGAAAAACGCACAAAATAGAGCATGCTGCGATTTTTACTCAACGCACAAGTAATGCGTGAAAATCACTGCTCATGTGCACAGCCCCATAGAAATGAATGGATTCGGATTCAGTGCGGGTGCAATGCGTTCAATCTCGCCCGTGTGAAAGAGGCCTTAGACTGTGTAGCGACACACTCCATAGACAAGGGCAATGTTCACACCCAGTTGTCAGTGTATTTATACATTTCCAGGGGAATGAGGAGTGGCACAATGCAGCGTCCCAAGAAAAGATGGTGCAAAGTTTTTTTTTTTTTTGGGGTAATACAAGTATTTATTAGAACAGACATGTCAGGAGAGGTGACAGCATCTCTTTAAGTTCTACTTTTTGTAAAGTTATAAAGAAAACCACTGGAAAGTCTAATTTTTCATAATTATACATGAAAAAATGAGATGCTTGAAATGATTTTGGCTTGGTGTTCTGTAAACTTCTATATTTAGATACAGCAATCGTGGATAATACTCGCTTGCCAATACAGAATGCTACATTTGTTTTATACCTTGTTTTATTATTTTAATTTTGCACAGGCAAGCTTTCAGCTAAAGCAAATGAAATTATCAGAGCGTAACTTTAGAAGAGTCGAGATAATGACTTTGTACCTGGGCACTGAAATTTACATTTTTAAAGTGCATCTTATAGTATTGTAATAGCAAAGCAATTTCGCTAACCTGAATTGAAACAAGGGAAACTGTGTGGTGAAATTTTAAACAGCAGGAGTTCCTGCTCTGGTCCTAATTTTCGCACGGACCCCCAAAGAATCCATCTCAGTGTGTTACCAGTGCTATGACAGCTTATAATAAATATAATGATAGATCAGCTTAAAAACAAAGCAATAGTTTAAAAAGGTTTAATATCTACCTAGGGTAACAAAATAACAATTAAAAGTATCCATTGCAGGCTTTATTGCAAACGGTATGAAAGTGAGCAGATATTTAACACCAAATTTTTTCCTGATGTTCAACAATGAAAGAGAGATCCATATTGCAGGTAGATAACTTGATTCTATTCATATTTGCAAAAAGTCCAGATTTTACTCATAAACCAGGGTAGCGATGTACTATTTGTACTATTTTTTATTCTTGTGGCCATAGCACAGGTTGTCCGTGAAGGTTCTCATTTATCCAGGTCATGGTATATCTGTAAAGAATAAATCAAGGCAACTGGACTTACTGTAGATTTCTTGAAAACGTTTCACTCGTTCTTCCAACGAGCTTTCTCAATTCTGAGTGACTGTACAAGAATTCTCTGGGAATAAATATGTAACTGAATCAACATCTGGTAATTATACCCAGCATGGGGTCAAAGGTGTTGATTCCATTATCCTAATTGGAGTCAGTAGGTGATAATGACCTCCCAGAAAAAGGTGTCAAGACAGCATTTTATGTGGCAGACAATAGATGTCTAACCCCCCACCTCTATTCAAGCACAGGTTGTTTTTTCCAGATTCTGTTATGTGGATGCTCTGTGGCTGTGGAAAACTGTAACAGCTTAAAATCACTCGGTTGGGTTATTGTTTAGTTGTAACATGCATAGTAAGGCCTCATGCACACGACCGTATGTGCTTTGCGGTCTGCAAATCGCTGAACCGTTGTTCCGATGTGCTTCCGCATCCGTTCTGTCTTTCCGCAAATTACGTCCGTTGTGTTTCTGTGTGTCTTCTAATTTTTTTTGCGGACCGCAAAAAAAACAGAAGGAGGAAATTGTGTCCTTTTACTAGTCTGACCCAGTATACTGGTATATACTGTATGCTGGTCATCTGAGTGTTTGGTGGCCATTTTCTGCAGTGTTTCCAGGGTACAGAGTTTTGTTATATTCCTTGGCTTTGCTCACATCATATTCTTGCGGTTTGGGCCTTGGTTTCACCATAGCAGATGACTCTGATGAGGATGTCCTACTGCACTGGCTTATTTCTCGGCGATTTGGACAGCAGTCCCTTCTGTTGGACAAGGAACCAAGGAGAAGGAGGAGATTTTGGGTCCATCCCATTGTTTCTGAACGGTACAGGAAAGGGGACTTCCATACCCTCTACACCTGTGATGGCTAACCTCCGGCACTCCAGCTGTGGTAAAACTACAACTCCCAAGATGTACACTTGCTTGACTGTTCTCAGAACTCTATGGAAATGAATGAAACATGCTGGGAGTCGTAGTTTCACAACAGCTGGAGTGCCAGAGGTTAACCATCACTGCTCTACACTGATCTTCGTCAGCATCCGGAGAAGTTCTTTGCGTTCTGTCGGATGTCAGTGTCGACCTTTTGATTGTCTTCTGTTGTCTCTATGTACTGTCTTTACCTTCATGGACACCAATATGAGGCGCAGCATTTATCCTGAGGAGAGGTAAGCAATGTGTTATTTATTGCGAACAGTAATGTCTAGTGCTTCTGTAATTAGTAAAAATTTAAGTGGATGATGTTAGATGTGCTGATGTCAGCTGAAGTTACCAGTGTTTGTCCCTTCTTTCTATGTGCCATAGTGTATTTCATTTTTGTTATTATTTTTACAGCCAAATAACATGCAAAGATGAAAGGTAGTGTTGTGTTTGCCACAACATCATCATGCTGATAGAGTACTCACATCATCCTGCATTGTCCATACATTCTGCATGGAAATGGCATGACCGTAGTAGGCATAACAGAGCTTGTAGGAGTACGGGCCACACACCCATTTTTGTTAGTGTTTTTGTCAGAAGTTAAACTTTTTAGGTGCAAAGTTGTGTTTTTAAAAAGGAACATATAATGTTTAACATTGAGGTTTTCTAACAACCATTATAGGAAACATATTCATGATGCCATAAATATGTTCAAATATATTAATGTTTACCCTTTTATTTTAATTTTTTTATCTACAGATTCCTGGCAACTGGGAACTCATTTGCATCCCTGCATTTTGAGTTTCTTTTTTCTTTTGGGAACCTCAACAATTTCTCGGATTGTGCGTTACACTTACCATGTTATCTGGCATCGACTTCGAGAGACTGTGATGCCACAGCCTAAGGCGGAGGATTGGGTTCGAATCGCTCAAGGCTATAATTTTTCAGCGCAGTTTCCAAACTGCATCGGGGCAATGGATGGCAAGCACATTCGTGTGAAGAAGCCTCCTCACTCAGGGACCCGATTCTTCAATTATAAACAATATTTTTTGGTAGTGCTTATGGCTGTTGCTGACAGTAACTACCGGTTTATAATGGTTGATATTGTGGCCTATGGAAGCACTTCAGATGCTCTCATCTTTAGTGTTTCTAGAATGGGTGACTGGCTTCATGCCAACCAGCTTGCCCTGCCCGAGTCCAGAAGACTGCCCGGATATGCAGGTCCACCGACTCCATTTGTTATTGTGGCGGATAAAGGGTTTGCATTAACTCCCCATGTTATGCGGCCCTTCCCAAAGTGTGGTTTGGATGTCAGGAGGAATATTTTCAACTACCAGTTGACTCGTGCCTGTCCGTATGTTGAGTGCGCCTTTGGAATATTCTTTGGCAAGTGGAGGGTGTTTTTGTCATCCATACAGATAGATCCGGAGAATGCTTCCCTGGTGATTCAAGCTTGTGTTGTTCTACACAACTTCGCCAGGATACACGAGACTTCCTCTTCTGTTGACATGGAAGAATTTCCAATGTCATCAGGTTTGGGTTTGGATCTGACCCTGCATGCGACTGCAGGCATTGCATTTCGGGAACTCTATGCAGAATTATTTTCCAGAGGGGTCCGTGCAATGGCAGATGGTCACTATTCGTGGCAGGATTTGATAATTTATTATGTTGTAGTTGAGTGTAGGGACTCGTAAGATAATGAGGACCCTTGACATGGGCTTGCGGGCTGAGATTTTGGGCCATAAAAAATTAAATGTTCAGATAAATAATAAACAAAGTGTGTTTTTTAAAAACATCATTCATCTATTTGCAATATGGACCCAAAAACCTTCTAATATCTCATGAGCAAATGACTACTTTGAAAAGTATGATGATTATATTAAAATTATAGTACTTGAAGGATTGTGTGTGTGTGTGTATGTTTTTTGATAATGTATAGAAATGATGGCATAATTTGTGGGACAATCAATAACACAAGGCAACTGAGTTTTCAAAAACTTCTTTAAAATAACCCCCAAACAAAAACATACAGACAATCCATGTATAAAATATTTAGACAATCAAATTTAAATAATTTAAAATAAATAAAAAAAAATAATTTACAAATCAAATAGATTCTTGGTGAAGGATCCTGCTGCAGAAGAGGGTCCTGGCCAAACCTGTCCTGGATCCTAGGCCCCTGTGGGATAAGGGCCAGGATAATTGGCATGGCCAAAAGGGGGGTTTTGGCTTTGGGACATGGCAACATTTTGGGGTGGGCAAGATGGCCCTTGGCCTTTGGGTGACCGAGCTGGGGGGCTGGGGATTCGGGGGCAACACCAATTGGCGTCTGACTCGATCTATTAGAGTATGTATGTCCCCCTGGTAAACAATAATGGAGCCAGGCCCCTCAGGAGAATTTCCTCCTGCCCTTCAGTCCTCTTCTGGGCTAGGTACTGAATGACTTGAGAATCTATAATTTCTTTGGTAACTAGCCCAGAAGAAGCCTGAGGGGCAGCCCTCCATCACCTTATCTGGGGCCTTTGGCTTTCTTCAGGGAGCACTTCAGCAGGCCTTGCAGGTTCCCTAGGCTGCTGTTCATGTTCTTCAGCCGGGGTCTGTGTTGGACTGGGTTAGGGTGAAAAAACAGCTGGTGTCTCTGAACCTTCACCATCGGAATGCTGCGATTCCTCGAGGTCAGGATCCTCAAGACTGTCCACAGTACTGTAGGGCAAAAACATCTGAAAATATATACAGGGTGGGCCATTTATATGGATACACCTTAATAAAATGGGAATGGTTGGTGATATTAACTCCCTGTTTGTGGCACATTAGTATATGTGAGGGGGGAAACTTTTCAAGATGGATGGTGACCATGGTGGCCATTTTGAAGTCGGCCATTTTGAATCCAACTTTTGTTTTTTCAATAGGAAGAGTGTCATGTGACACATCAAACTTATTGGGAATTTCACAAGAAAAACAATGGTGTGCTTGGTTTTAACGTAACTTTATTCTTTCATGAGTTATTTACAAGTTTCTGACCACTTATAAAATGTGTTCTATGTGCTGCCCATTGTGTTGGATTGTCAATGCAACCCTCTTCTCCCACTCTTCACACACTGATAGCAACAACACAGGAGAAATGCTAGGACAGGCTTCCAGTATCCGTAGTTTCAGGTGCTGCACATCTCGTATCTTCACAGCATAGACAATTGCCTTCAGATGACGCCAAAGATAAAAGTCTAAGGGGGTCAGATCGGGAGACCTTGGGGGCCCACGACAACCAATCCACTTTCCAGGAAACTGTTCATCTAGGAATTCTCGGACCTGACACCCATAATGTGGTGGTGCACCATCTTGCTGGAAAAACTCAGGGAACGTGCCAGCTTCAGTGCATAAAGAGGGAAACACATCATCATGTGGAAATTTCGCATATCCAGTGGCCTTGAGGTTTCCATTGATGAAGAATGGCCCCACTATCTTTGTACCCCATATACCACACCATACCATCAATTTTTTTGTTCCAACAGTCTTGGAGGGATCTATCCAATGTGGTAAACTGAGTGTACTGACATAGGAGGTCACAACAATACAAATTGGCGCTCCAGATTACCAAGAATAGGGGCAAAAATCAGAAAGTGGGTAATCTAAAATGTAATATTTTATTAGTAATGCAGATAAAAAGATAGTTTCCAAAATAAAGTGTGCAATAGACAAACCTTGGGATAGAAATGATGTATCGACCCTAGGGCAACCCAGGTGTCTATCCCAAATGAAAATAACAAAAAAATACACAATAGTGCACGGCGGCACCAGTAACCGTTTGTCCTACTGGTACCGCGGAACAGGATGCGGATCGATAACCACCGTCGTCAAACCTTCGGTTGAGGTTTCTCCAATTAAGATAAATATTGAAGAAATCAATGAACATCAGGCAGTGATGCACATGTGTGCAGGGTCCCTGTTGAGGCCCTATGGCTAGCTAAGATGTTTATCCCTAACACTAGATGTAGGTAGCAGCCTCACCACAGGGCACTCGTCCTAACAAGGACGACCCCGTCCGGAACCTGTCCCTAAAATGAATTAACTGTGTGTCCCTAAATTAACTGCCTTAAAAACCAAATTAAAAGGCAATTCATCAGGGGAGAGATGAGGGAAAAAGTACTAGGGATAGGTATAAGATACACCCTATATCCCTAGAGACCAGCCTAACTAGATACGTCAGCCAGTAGTGGGGGTAACCAGATGGTGGAAACCTCCTGGGGCGGTAAACATAGGCAATTCAATAAAGATTTAGCTGAATTTAAAGAAAATAAAGCCTATTTGGTTCTGAGGGAGGTGCCACCTACTAAAGAGATCATCTCTGAAGCTTCCACTACTGAAACAGAACTGTCCGATAGTGACAGAGAATCAGGTGGTAACCCCAGCAGAAACAAACAAAAGTTTAACAAAAAGGGGAGGGGTAGAGGCAGAGGCAGAGGGACCAGTGGAGCAAACCGCGGCGGTTTTTTAGATCAGAGAGTCAACTATCACCTGAGGAATCGTCCAAACAACCGAGATCAGTCGGCCCAGAGGTAATTAACCTGTCCAACCACACCCTCTCTAAAAGCGAAATGGCGGTGTTGTCTAAGGGACTCTCCTTTGTCCCAACTCGCCAGCACGATACGTTCACATGGGTGAAAGATCTACACCTGTTTATACGGAAGCTCCGTTGGCACAAACAATTTAAATCAACAGATAGGAAGAAAAGTCAACTTTTAGGGATTCCTACAGACCTATTGCCGGATGTAGAATTACTGCATAGTTTATCAACTGACGTACATACTTTTGAGGGACTAGGTCCATTTACTCCCTTGCGTAACAAGAGCAATAAAATGCCACCAGCAGGAGACATATCATGTCTGGATGTCTTTTTACAACTAGTCACTGCAGACATCATGCAACTTCAGAATACACACAGGTTTAAGAACTGCTCCGCAGAGGAACAGAGGGCTATTAAATCCCTGAGAGAGGACGCTACTATAGCTATAAAACCATCAGACAAAGGTGGGAATACTGTTATCATGAATAGACATTGTTACCAGTCCATGTGTGAACAAATTCTGAAAGACAAGATCAGTTACCAAATTTTGACTTCTAATCCCACGGCTCCGTATTTAGTGGAGCTAAGAGACATCCTGTCTGCAGCTAAGACTAATCGGCTTATCTCTCATGAGGAATTTGAGTTCATGTATCCTCGGCACCCGGTGGCGGCCACGTTCTATAGCCTCCCCAAAGTCCATAAAGGACTTAAACCACTCAAAGGGAGACCGATCGTGGCCGGCATTGGGAGTTTGGGACAAAACATAGGGATCTATATTGATCGGATATTGATGCCCTTTGTCACCGCCCTTCCGTCCTTTACTCGTGACACTATGGACTTGTTGAAGCGGGTTGACGGAGTGTGTGTTGATGATCATGCCTGCCTCGCCAGTGTTGATGTTGAGGCTCTATACTCCTCGATACCACACGAGGCGGGTTTAAGAGCTGTTGGTTACTACCTGAGCATGCGGGGACAGCAGTTTGCGGCTCACAATGAGCTGGTCCTACAGCTGCTCAGGTTTCTGTTAACGCATAATTTCTTCATGTTTGACGGTCGCCTCTACCACCAGCTCAGGGGCACGGCGATGGGTTGCTCCTGTGCGCCGTCTTACGCCAATTTGCTCCTGGGCTGGTGGGAGGCCACTACCGTCTTTGGCGAGGGCGAGTCGATGACCGGGCCCATTATCCTGTGGGCCCGGTACATCGACGACATCCTTATAATCTGGAACACCAGCCATACAGCCTTTAAGTTTTTCGTTGAATTTCTTAATAATAATTCCATTGGCCTGCGTTTCACATATGAGATTGATAATCAAACATTACCTTTCCTTGATGTACGTATATCTAAAAAAAAGTGGGGGGGAGCTTTCTACTAGCATTTACCGCAAAGCCACAGTGACTAATTCAGTCCTCCATTGGCAGAGTAGTCACCCCATGCCCTTAAAGCGAGGTATTCCCTACGGGCAGTACCTGCGCCTGCGGAGGAACTGTTCGGAGGAACAGGAGTTCAAGACGCAGGCGGCTGACCTCAGACAGAGATTCTTGGCTAGGGGTTATCCTGACTGTGTCTTGAAAAAGGCGTTTCAGAGAGCAGCCCATACCCACAGAGACACACTGCTAGTCCCTAAAAAGAAGCAGGAGACGGATAAGAAAATCAGGTTTATAACCACATTTGATGGCTCTGTGAAAAAATCAAGAGAGATCCTTGAACGCCATTGGCCCATTCTTTTGATGGACCCTGACATGAGTGATGTCTTGTTTGATTACCCACAGGTCACATTTAGACGAGGCAAGAGCCTCAAGGACCTGTTAGTACACAGCCACCTTTTACCACCGGCTGCCCCGGACACCTGGCTGAGTCGTCGGCCTGTTGGCAGTTTCAGGTGTAGTGGCTGTGTGGCCTGTAACAGCATTGCCACTGGAAAGACCTTTTTCAGTAGCAACCTCAGGCGAACATTTGATATCAAGGATTTCATATCTTGACGAGGAGATACGGCAGTTGCCCGTCATGTGTGCGACTTTCATAAAGGTGATACACGTGCCATTAGGGTTAGTGGTATTGAAGCAGTCGCCCCCCTCAAACGGGGAGGAGACTGGGATAAGATTCTGTTACAGCGTGAAGCCCGCTGGATCTTCCTTCTGCGAACAGTCGCACCAATGGGCCTAAACGAACAGCTGAATTACAGTTGTTTTCTGTGAAATACTCAGCTGTCCCCCTATTCTTGTATAGGTGCAGACACTGTAAAGGGATGTATCAAGTTGGCCTCTATATCCCTAGTTATTAATGTTACCTCTTCCACTCTATCTATAATGTTTTGTGCCAAAATATATCTATTAGTCGACACATCATAATGTCTGTTCTTTCCATTGTCTAGAAATCTAATCTCTAGTCTGTATCTGACTAGATAGCCTAAATACCGTTTTTTACTGATGGCTCGATCCTGGGCTAAGATGCAGTGTGGACAGGACGAGTTCCGAGCGCCCTGCCACTCTGCACCATCAATAGACAACGGCTATCAGTTCTTGTCTAAAGTATTGCTGTCAAATCAGCTGACAGCCGCGGCATCGTAATAACAAACGAGGCCGCGCATGCGCAGGAGAGAGCCGGCATCGATGGCATTTCCTTGCGTTCCAAACCTCGCTTCTGACTCCGCAGTGTGCGCATGCGCGGCGCCGACGTGCGAGCGCACGGATGCGCCCATTGGCCCTGTTACATCGTGGGCGGCCGAGGCGGCAGCCAGGTGATTATTTAAACATGGTGCAAACGCCAGACAGGTTGGCGTCCCATGTGCAGTTCTTTTTATCATGTCACTGCATGCACCATAGTCTCCTTATCTACAGAGACCGCCCCAGGAGGTTTCCACCATCTGGTTACCCCCACTACTGGCTGACGTATCTAGTTAGGCTGGCCTCTAGGGATATAGGGTGTATCTTATACCTATCCCTAGTACTTTTTCCCTCATCTCTCCCCTGATGAATTGCCTTTTAATTTGGTTTTTAAGGCAGTGAAACATGTGTGTAGGGAGATCTTTTTTTTCTTTAGGGACACACAGTTAATTCATTTTAGGGACAGATTCCGGACGGGGTCGTCCTTGTTAGGACGAGTGCCCTGTGGTGAGGCTGCTACCTACATCTAGTGTTAGGGATAAACATCTTAGCTAGCCATAGGGCCTCAACAGGGACCCTGCACACATGTGCATCACTGCCTGATGTTCATTGATTTCTTCAATATTTATCTTAATTGGAGAAACCTCAACCGAAGGTTTGACGACGGTGGTTATCGATCCGCATCCTGTTCCGCGGTACCGGTAGGACAAACGGTTACTGGTGCCGCCGTGCACTATTGTGTATTTTTTTGTTATTTTCATTTGGGATAGACACCTGGGTTGCCCTAGGGTCGATACATCATTTCTATCCCAAGGTTTGTCTATTGCACACTTTATTTTGGAAACTATCTTTTTATCTGCATTACTAATAAAATATTACATTTTAGATTACCCACTTTCTGATATCTATCCAATGTGGGTTAGTGTCAGACCAATAGTGGTGGTTTTGTTTATTAACTTCACCATTCACATAAAAGTTTGCCTCATCACTGAACAAAATCTTCTGCGTAAACTGAGGGTCCTGTTCCAATCTTTGTTTTACCCATTCTGCAAATTCAGTGCGCCGATCTGGGTCATCCTCGTTGAGATGCTGCAGTAGCTGGAGTTTGTAAGGGTGCCATTTGTGAGTAGCTAATATCCGCCGAAGGGATGTTCGACTAATGCCACTCTCCAGTGACATGCGGCGAGTGCTACGCTGTGGGCTCTTGTTGAATGAAGCTAGGACAGCCACTGATGTTTCTTCATTAGAGACAGATTTCATGCGTCCACATTTTGGCAAATCCAACACTGAACCAGTTTCACAAAACTTAGCAAGCAGTTTGCTAACTGTAGCATGGGAGATGGGTGGTCTCGTAGGCCGTCTTGCATTTAAATCTGCTGCAATGACCCGGTTACTGCGTTCACCAGACATCAACACAATTCTATCCGCTCCTCACGTGTTAACCTCGGCGACATGTCAATGGCTGTAAACAAAGAGAAACTTGTAAATAACTCATGAAAGAATAAAGTTACGTTAAAACGAAGCGCACCATTGTTTTTCGTGTGAAATTCCCAATAAGTTTGATGTGTCACATGACACTCTTCCTATTGAAAAAACAAAAGTTGGATTCAAAATGGCCGACTTCAAAAAGGCCGCCATGGTCACCACCCATCTTGAAAAGTTTCCTCCCTCACATATTGTAATGTGCCACAAACAGGAAGTTAATATCACCAACCATTCCCATTAATTTAAGGTGTATCCATATAAATGGCCCACCCTGTATTATACATTTTAAAATAATTCTATTTTACAAATATAATCCCATTATGACAAACATAGTGCTGCATGTCCACAATAAGGTGAGCCTGCAAAGATCGCACAAGGGTTCTAAATAGGAATTTTAGCACTAAAACCTTTGTGGACACATTATATAATCAAACAATTGTGGGACTGTTGATTTGTACAGTGTTCAAACAGCAACAAAACATTTTGGAGGTTGCTGGTAGAGATGTCCCAAACTATTCGCTGGCGAACATAGCTTGTTCGCGTTCGCCACCGTGGGCGAACATATGCGATGTTCGGTCCGCCCCCTATACATCATCATTGAGCAAACTTTGACCCTGTACCTCACAGTTAGCAGACACATTCCAACCAATCGGCATACCCTCCCTCCCACCTCCTATCAAAAAGCAAGGACAGCATCCATCTTAGATTCATTCTGAAGCTGCAGTGTCACAAATTTGACTTAGGCCTCATGCACACGATCGTTGTGTGCATCCGTGGCAGTTGTGCCGTTTTCCGTTTTTTTTCGCGGACCCATTGACTTTCAATGGGTCCGTGGAAAAAACGGAAAATGCACCGTTTGGCAGCCGCATCCGTGAGCCGTGTTTCCTGGCCGTGAAAAAAATAGGACCTGTCCTATTTTTTTCACGGCCAACGGTTCACGGACCCATTCAAGTCAATGGGTCCGTGAAAGAACACGGATGCACACAAGATTGGCATCCGTGTCCGTGATCCGTGGCCGTAGGTTAGTTTTTATACAGACGGATCCGACTTCGTGAAAACTCAGAACCGACAGTATATTCTAACACAGAAGCGTTCCCATGGTGATGGGGACGCTTCTAGTTAGAATACACTACAAACTGTGTACAAGACTGCCCCCTGCTGCCTGGCAGCATCCGATCTCTTACAGGGGGCCGTGATCAGCACAATTAACCCCTTCAGGTGCGGCACCTGAAGGGGTTAATTGTGCTGATCACGGCCCCCTGTAAGAGATCAGGGCTGCCAGGCAGCAGGGGGCAGACCCTCCCCCCCTCCCCAGTTTGAATATCATTGGTGGCCAGTGCGCCCCCCCCCCTCCCTCTATTGTAATAATTCGTTGGTGGCACAGTGTGCGCCCCCCCCCCCCCCCCCCCCCTCTATTGTAATAATTAGTTGGTGGCACAGTGTGCGCCCCCCATCGGCCCCCCCTCCCTCTATAGCATTAACAACAATGGTGGCCAGTGTGCGGCCTCCCATCTCCCCCCCCCCCATCATTGGTGGCAGCGGAGTTCCGATCGGAGTCCCAGTTTAATCGCTGGGGCTCCGATCGGTAACCATGGCAACCGGGACGCTACTACAGTCCTGGTTGCCATGGTTACTTAGCAATAGTACAATAGTAGAAGATTCATACTTACCTGCTGCTGGCTGCTGCGATGTTCGTGTCCGGCCGGGAGCTCCACCTACTGGTAAGTGACAGGTCTGTGCGGCGCATTGCTAAATGAACTGTCACTTACTAGTAGGAGGAGCTCCCGCTCGGACACGAACATCGCAGCTCCCAGGTAAGTATAAATCTTTTACTATTGTACTATTGCTAGTAACCCGCTGCCACCAATGATGGGGGGGGGGGGGGGAGATGGGAGGCCGCACATTGGCCACCAATGTTGTTAATGCTATAGAGGGAGGGGGGGCCAATGGGGGGGGCACACTGTGCCACCAACGATTTATTACAATAGAGGGAGGAAGGGGGGGGCGCACACTGGCCACCAACTATTTATTACAATAGAGGGAGGAAGGGCGGGGGGGCGCACACTGTGCCACCAACGAATTATTACAATAGAGGGAGGAAGGGGGGGAACACTGTGCCACCAACGAATTATTACAATAGAGGGAGGAAGGGGGGGCACACTGTGCCACCAACGAATTATTACAATAGAGGGAGGAAGGGGGGGGGGGGCCGCACTGGCCACCAATGATATTCAAACTGGGGAGGGGGGGGAGGGTCTGCCCCCTGCTGCCTGGCAGCCCTGATCTCTTACAGGGGGATATGATAGTACAATTAACCCCTTCAGGTGCGGCACCTGAGGGGTTAATTGTGCTGATCACGGCCCCCTGTAAGAGATCGGATGCTGCTAGGCAGCAGGGGGCAGTCATGTACACAGTTTGTAGTATATTCTAACTAGAAGCGTCCCCATCACCATGGGAACGCCTCTGTGTTAGAATATACTGTCGGAAATGAGGTTTCACGATCTAACTCATATCCGACAGTATATTCTAACATAGAGGCGTTCCCATGGTGATGGGGACGCTTCAAGTTAAAATATACCATCGGATTGGAGAAAACTCCGATCTGATGGTATAAAAGGGACTCCAGACTTTACATTGAAAGTCAATGGGGACGGATCCGTTTGAAATTGCACCATATTGTGTCAACGTCAAACGGATCCTTCCCCATTGACTTGCATTGTAATTCAGGACGGATCCGTTTGGCTCCGCACGCCCAGGCGGACACCAAAACGACTTTTTTTTCATGTCCGTGGATCCTCCAAAAATCAAGGAAGACCCACGGACAAAAAAACGGTCACGGATCACGGGAAAACGGAACCCCGTTTTGCGGACCGCAAAAAAATACGGTCGTGTGCATGAGGCCTAAGTTGTAATCGCAATGCGATTAATACAGGTTATATTAATTGCATTGCGAATTCAACTTAGAGCTGGGTTCCTAATGGTTGTATTGCTAGAATATAACTAAGATTGAGAATATAGTGCTATATTCGTTATATTTGTCAATTCTAGCAATACAACCATTAGGAACTCAGATCTATAGTATAGGCAAAAAGCTCACCCCTCTGACAAATCTGGAATGGGTGCTCTAGTCTAAGTTGATTCACTCAATCAAACAAGAAGAAATTATTTCTAATGTAATTTGAGACTAGAACTCTCACGTCAGAGTTAAATGTCAATCGTAGCAGTAATATCTGGATTATTCACAATATTTATTATATCACATGAAATAAAAACATATAATAAAACCAATCACAATGGAAGGCTTAATAGTTGCTGCAGCAAATATATACGGTGTTAAAATAAATAAGAATATATAAAAAGTCCAATAAAAAAATATCCCAAAAAATATCCAAAAAAAGGGGAAACCAAAAATCCCTGGATAGGGAATAAAGGAACAGTTCTGAACAGATCCACCAAAGCTGTAATGTGGTATTCCCAATCTGTACATTCCTTATGTCTGTGTCAGTCTATTTGACTGTATATTGGGCTGGTTCTCTTATAGATAGTAATAGCAGATGGTTCTCCAGTATTAAATGGGTATAAATATAAAGAAGAAAATCCAGTTTTTACTCACGGTAACTTTATTTCATCTGCGGTTAAATTGTTCGGCGTCTCACCTTGCTCGTGCGCTGCTGCTGCCTGTCGATCGTTGTGCCGAAATCTCGGGTCTGGTCACGTGACCTAGGCTTGTTCTCGCGAGAAGTGGACTTATACTGACCGAGTTTAGGTGGCCGATCTTCCGAACTTTTCTTTCTGTTCTGTTTTTGTATATATCGGAATATTAGCGCACGGGCTTCCAGTGAGGATGTCCTGTTGGGAATATACTTAGTAGAACCAAACGCGTTTCGTGGATCTCTTTCCCCTTCCTCAGTGGTCCTCAGATCTAAGTTGTAATCGCAATGCGATTAATACAGGTTATATTAATCGCATTGCGAATTCAACTTAGAGCTGGGTTCCTAATGATTGTATTGCTAGAATATAACGAAGATTGAGAATATAGTGCTATATTCGTTATATTCGTCAATTCTAGCATTAGGAACTTAGCTCTAAGTTGAATTTGCAATGCGATTAATGCAGGTTATATTAATCGCATTGCGAATTCAACTTACCATACTCTGCGTCAACTACGTAATTTTCCATGGGAGTTTTGCCATAGATCCCCCTCCGGCATGCCACAGTCCAGGTGTTAGTCCCCTTGAAGCAACTTTTCCATCACTATTGTGGCCAGAAAGAGTCCCTGTGGGTTTTAAAATTCGCCTGCCTATTGAAGTCTATGGCGGTTCGCCCATTCGCGGAAGTTCGCGTTCGCCGCTCGCGAACGGAAAATTTTATGTTCGCGACATCTCTAGTTGCTAGGTGTTTGTAGCTTTCCAACACGAAAACATCTTGACACATTTAGGAGCTAACCAAGTTCTGAAATTTGTGCCATGTACATAAAGGGAGAGGGCGATTCGCATTGCTTGCCATACTTTTCAAAAGGTGATTTTGGAAGCCAACATTACAAGAGGCACAATCCCTACAACCCATAAAAAAGCTAAAGTAGAAATAGCATGTAATACAAAGTTAATGTTTATATACACAGATCTCAAGCGCATGTCCACTTCAACAGTCTAGAAAGTCACACATTTATAGAAAACGACACTTTATAAAAATGTGTTATCCATATTCTTGGCATAAACACTTTCTGGAGTTACAACCATCGTTACCCATGATTATGCAATTGGTGACACAAAATGCCCTAACTGTGCATCCTCTGTAAAAACATGATAATCTGATGAATAGACAACCGCCATCATCAGGGGCGTAACTAATGGCTCATGGGCCCTGGTGCAAGAGTTCAGCTTGGGGCCCCCCTTCCCTCAGTGCTTTGTGGCCAGGGGCAGGAAGCACAAGCCCTTCGTACTGCCCGAGGCAAAAATTGAAACGGCACCCCCTTGAGCCAGAGGTGTAACTTGACCAGCATGCACTTTCTATAATACTGGTGTCTTCTTATGCATCACAAGGGTCTTGTGGCCCCCTCAGGCTCCTGGGCCCGGTAGCGACTGCTACCTCTGCACCTCCTATAGCTACGCCCCTGGCCATCATATATTGCAGACCAAACCCGGAAGAAGGGTCTGCAATATTCTCATATTGCCCAATGACATATATATACAGTTCCTAACATGATTTCTTTTCATAGAACTTACGGCCTCAAATCCATCACTGGCCTAATGAAACGCAACTGCTGCATGTACATTTGCGGGGGGGCGGCATCACCACTTCGGCCCTTCTCCGTGAGTTCTCGATGGATCTGGTCCCTACAACTGTTCCATCTTGTCTTTGTCTTCTTGACTGTGAAAACATAAAACATTACAAAATACATATAATTTCTATCCCCAAAAAATACAACTTAAAACAAGTAACATCAAAAGATGCCAATAACAGCATAGCTTTCAAAGCATGCTAAAAGGGGAGAATGCAAAGCACATGGTACAGTAGGGCATCGCTCAATAACAGGCCACAGCATACAGGTCACACAGGTCCATGACTCGGCCACAATAAACGGAAAAGGCATGGCCGAGTGTGAGCTAGCTCTGTATATACAGCTAATGCGTTTCAAAATCGTCTAGCAGGGATTACTCGTTTATACACTGTAAACTCACCAGCCCAAACTCCACACCAGCAAAAGAATGCCCTGTCCAACCTGGTGAGGCAGGTGTGGGTATGAGCAACATTTTAAAACTGACATGATCAGCAAGCGCTACACAAAATACACACCAGGGCAATGTCGGACAGTACATTGTGGTACTGTCCGACAGGAGTCGTCCCGGAAGATTGGAAATTGGCAAATGTCGTGCCCATTCACAAGAAAGGTAGTAGGGAGGAATCGAGCAACTATAGACCAGTGAGTCTGACATCAATAGTAGGCAAATTAATGGAAACCCTATTAAAGGATAGGATTGTGGAACATCTAAAATCCCATGGATTGCAAGATGAAAAACAACATGGGTTTACTTCAGGGAGATCATGTCAAACAAATCTTATAGACTTTTTTGACTGGGTGAATAAAATAATAGACGGTGGAGGTGCAGTAGACATCGCATATCTAGATTTTAGTAAGGCTTTTGATACTGTCCCACATAGAAGACTTATCAATAAACTGCAGTCATTGAGCATGGACTCCCATATTGTTGAGTGGATTTGGCAGTGGCTGAGTGACAGACAACAGAGGGTTGTAGTCAATGGAGAACATTCAAAACAAGGTAATGTTACCAGTGGGGTTCCACAGGGATCTGTACTGGGACCGATTTTGTTTAATATCTTCATAAGTGATATTGCAAAAGGCCTCGCTGGTAAGGTTTGTCTTTTTGCTGATGACACAAAGATATGTAACAGGGTTGATGTTCCTGGAGGGAAACGCCAAATGGAAAAGGATTTAGGAAAACTAGAAGAATGGTCAGAACTCTGGAAACTGAAATTTAATGTGGATAAGTGCAAGATAATGCACCTGGGGCGTAAAAACCCAAGGGCAGAATATAGAATATTTGACACAGTCCTGACCCCAGTATCTGAGGAAAGGGATTTAGGAGTAATTATTTCAGAAGACTTAAAGGTGGGAAGACAATGTAATAGAGCAGCACGAAATGCCAGCAGAATGCTTGGATGTATAGGGAGAGGTATAAGCAGTAGAAAGAGTGAAGTGCTTATGCCGCTGTACAGAACACTGGTGAGACCTCACTTGGAGTATTGTGCGCAGTACTGGAGGCCATATCTCCAGAAGGATATAGATACTCTAGAGAGAGTTCAGAGAAGAGCTACTAAACTAGTACATGGATTGCAGGATAAAACTTACCAGGAAAGGTTAAAGGACCTTAATATGTATAGCTTGGAAGAAAGAAGAGACAGAGGGGATATGATAGAAACTTTTAAATACATAAAGGGAATCAACTCGGTAAAGGAAGAGAGCATATTTAAAAGAAGAAAAACTACCACAAGAGGACACAGTTTTAAATTAGAGGGGCAAAGGTTTAAAGTAATATAAGGAAGTATTACTTTACTGAGAGAGTAGTGGATGCATGGAATAGCCTTCCTGCAGAAGTGGTAGCTGCAAATACAGTGAAGGGGTTTAAGCATGCATGGGATAGGCATAAGGCCATCCTTCATATAAGATAGGGCCGGGGGCTATCCATAGTATTCAGTATATTGGGCAGACTAGATGGGCCAAATGGTTCTTATCTGCCGACACATTCTATGTTTCTATGTTTCTATGACCACTGGATACTAATGTTAGAGAATTGCATGAAGTGGGAAAAGATTTGGGGTACCCCTTTTATCAATAATATTTTATGGGAAGGGGACAGATGTTGCTAGATCTATTAGAACAGGGCCACATGAGTCCCAAACTGTAAAGGCCGCAGGCTGTGTAGACATTACTACTGTGTGATGGAGCAACGGTTGCGACATGCATTAAAACATGGTGGTGATTAGGAAATTTTAACACAAAATCTATGACAACACATGCACAGGCCACACCAGATTTAAAGCTGTCCACAAAAGGGACATGAATATAACCTCATGGAACTAATAGGACAATCATTAGGGCCAATACACAAAACATCGCTTGCACTAACCTAAATCAGCACAACCTCTGCTGTTGGCTCGGTCCCACTCTGAACGTCTCAAGTGTCTTGCCACTTCTTCCCAGGAGACATCTTTTTTTAATGCGGTCGTGGTACAGACTGCTCCTTGTGTCCCACAGCTCTGGCCGTTCCTGGACCAGGCTTATAAGTTTATCCACATACCAGCGGGGCATTATTTTGCAAGTGCCTCAAAATATCTACTCTCAAATCCAAATTGTTGGCTAACTGCCTTTGAACTTCCTGTACAATTGATTTTTTTGGTTAAAAGCTTAAAGGGCCTTGGACACAGGTTGCCGGACAACGGATCCGCAAAAAATGTGGATGCGGATGACATATGGATGGCTTCCATTGTGCATCCGCATTTTATGCGGACCCATTGACTTCAATGTGGACAAGAATAGGACATGTTATTTTTTTTTTTACGGGCAACGGAACGGAGCAACAGATGCGGACAGCACACAGAGTGTGCGGCTCGGATGCGGACCGAAACAACGGTCGTGTGCATGAGGCCTTACATAGTAACATAGTATATAAGGACGAAAAAAGACATTTGTCCATCCAGTTCGGCCTGTTATCCTGCAAGTTGATCCAGAAGAAGGCAAAAAAAAACCTGTGAGGTAGAAGCCAATTTTCCCCACTTAAGGGGAAAAAAAATCCTTCCCGACTCCAATCAGGCAACCAGTATAAGGGCTCATTCAAATGGCCGTATGCTGTCCGCAAAAATGCGGATCCGTTTTTTTGCAGATTAGATGCTGTCCCATTCATTTCTATGGGGCCCTTTTCTTTTATTGCACAGCTCAGCAAAAAAATGAAACGTCCTATACTTGTCAGTGAAAATCAGGACATGGCCCTATTAAAGTCTATGGATCAGCAAAAAAATGGAATTAAATCAGTTTTTTTGCGGACATGCCGAACTGTCCGCAAAAAAACTGATCCGCGTTTCTGGGGACAGCATACAGCCGTCTGAATGAGCCCTTACTCCCTGGATCAATGACCCATCTCTAGTAGCTATAGCCTGTAATATTATTACACTCCAGAAATACATCCAGGACCCTCTTGAACTCTTTTAGTGAACTCACCATCACCACCTCCTTAGGCAGAGACTTCCATAGTCTCACTGCTATTAGGCTCATTGCACCTTATTGCGTACCGCATTTGCGGATCCGCAATACACCGGCACTGTTTCGTGTGCATTCCGCATCACAGATGCGGACCCATTCACTTCAATGGGTCCGCAAATCCAGATATGCGGAATGGTTCAGAACTGAAGCACGGAATAGAACCCTACGGAAGCAGTACGGAGTGCTTCCGAGGGGTTTCGTCCCGTATTTCCGTTCCGCAAAAAGATAGAACATGTCCTATCTTTTTGCGGAACGGCCGGATCGCGGACCCATTAAAGTGAATGGGTCCACGATCTGCTGCGGCTGCCCCACGGTGGGTGTTTGTGAATTGCGGCCCACAATTTGCAGGCCGCAGCACGGCCATGGGGCCTTACAGTAAAGAATCCTCTTCTATGTTTGTGTACAAGCCTTCTTTCCTCCAGACGCAGAGGATGTCCCCTTAGAAGCTTTAGAAAAGTTTTAGCATTCTTGCCAGAAGGGTGATCAGCTGAAGTTACAATTGGTACTTCAATTAGTAAGCAAAAAAAGAGGTTGAGCTGGAAGTCAGCAATGTCAGAAGTAAAATGTCAGATAGTAAATGGAAAGTCGTGGAAAAGCGAGAAATGGAAATTTGATGCTAATGTATAACTGTTCCTACTCTGATGGATTGGTCGGGCAGGTGGCCAGTAACACCAGGGTGATGGCAGCATTAGGGCTCATTCACAGAAAAGTTTTTTGCGTTCCGTATACGGGCCGTTTTTTGCTTTCCGTATACGGTCCGTATATGGAACCATTCATTTCAATGGTTCCGCAAAAAAAAACGGAATGTACTCCATATGCATTCCGTTTCCGTATTTCCGTTTTTTCCGTTCCGTTCAAAGATAGAACATGTCCTATTATTGCCCGCAACTTCCGTGACTCCATTCAAGTCAATAGCTCCGCAAAAAAGGGAACACATACAGAATGTCCTCTGTATGTCTTCCATATCCATTCCATTTTTGCAAAACCATCTATTGAAATTTTATGTCCAGCCCAATTTTTTCTATGTAATTACTGTATACGGTATATGCCATACAGAAAAGAGGAATGGAACCGGAAACACTACTGAAACAAAAAACGGAAAAACGTATCCGTTAAAAATGGCCCGCAAAACACTGAAAAAGCCATACGGTCGTATGAACGAGCAATTATGAAACAATGTGGCTTGTGAGTATAAAGCCCAAAATGAAAGCCATGGTCTCACCCTTTATTTATAGATCAAAGCTAAATCATTATGATATTGATTAGAGATGAGCAAATTTTTCAAAAATTCGATTCAGCCGGTTCACCAAATTTTTGCATTTTTTTTCCCGTTTGATCTGAATTTATTTGCGGTGAATTGCATTAAAAACGGCTATTTCCTGGCTGCAGAGAGCCTTTATAGTAGTGTAGAACACTGTTCCTTGCAGTAACACGTATAGGAAGTCTGCTCTGGTAGTAAAATAATACTGTGAGTCTGTATGACATTTAAATGACAGGCGTAACTCTTAGGACTCCTGCACACGAACGTATGCGCCCTGTGGCTGTATTACGGACTGCATTTGCAATATACGGGCGCCGTTCCGTGGGCATTCCGCATAACCGATGCGGACCCATTCACTTCAATGGGTCCGCAAATCCAGAGATGCGGAATGGTACAGAATGGAAACTCCGTAGTGCTTCCGTGGTGTTTCGTCCCATACTTCTGTTCCGCAAAAAGATAGAACATGTCCTATCTTTTTGCGGAGCGGGTGGATCGCAGACCCATTAAAGTGAATGGGCCAGATTTATCATTCCTCTGACAGCTCACTCCACTTTAACATATGGCTAAAGTCAGTTTTAGCCAAGTCAGATTTATGATCGGCCCTTTAAGACTATAATAAATGTGGTTTGACGGTAGCAGTTTATCCGTCAGTAAGCAGCTTTACAAAATTCGCACATCTTAATGAAAAAGTCGCACGTTTTTATGAAAAAGTCGCATGTTCTATTAAAAAGTCTCAAAAGATAAGCATGGTCCTCGCTGGAGTGAAATTGGGACTTTTTTGCGACTTTTTTGCGACTATTTTAAAAAGTCGCAATAGTAAATTTGTCTTGCCAATCATTTGCATAAGGCAAAACTCCCATTTTCTCAAAACTGGAGTGCTTAGCGCTTGCCTTCAAAAAGTCGCAAAAAAGTCGCAAAATTTTGATTTGCGCATTTTTTTGCGACATTTTGACTCCACAAAAGTGACTTAGCCTAATGATATATCTGGCCCAATGGGTCCGCGATCCACTGCAGCTGCCCCACGGTCGGTGTTCGTGCATTGCGAATTTGCAATTGGCAGGCCGCAGCACGGTCACCGGGCGCACACGTTCATGTGCAGGAGGCCTTAGAATTACTGCACACTTCACTTATTTGGGCAGTCACGGGGCCAAAACTGACCAAATAACTCAAGTATGAATTCAGCCTTACAGGTCGATGTTAGCACCAAGAAGAAGCGCACTCGTCAGCTGATTCCACATAAATGGCAACAGAACCTGTTCGATTTAACGCTTATAAAAGTGGAGCCCTCCCCCCCCCCCCCCCCGACAGAGTGGAGAGGGTGTCAGCAGTAAGTTTGTGTTGAAGTCACTGATTATATTGCCCTTCCTCTGATACGTCAGAGCAATAACCCCCAAAAAACGGATCCTGTCTGTGGAGCATCCGCCTTCACTCGGTATTTGGTCAGTAATCCATCAGTATTGCTAATGCCAAAAAAATAGGAGTAGATCCAAAACAGAGATGACACGTGAATGGAAATTTGCATGTCTTCTGTGTTTTTTACCCACTCCTGCTTTTGGCTACCAAATCACAAGCCAATTCAGATGGGACCATACAGGCCTTACAGCTGCTACCCAGAGAGGATCCGTTGTGCATCTCATTTTTCATTCCTTCTGACAGATCAGAAGAAGCGTCAAATAAATGATGATATCAGCCAGGTGGAAAGCCAAAATAGTGGACCAGTCATGAAGTGGGGAGGGTGGGAACAGCATGAGGAGACCACAAAGTGGCCCAATGACAGAGTCTCTAGGTGGCAGCAGTATCAGGAGGCCACAGAGCAGAACAATGACAGAGTGTGGAGGTTGCGGCAGCAGCATCAGGAGGAGGCCACAGAGTGGCTAGATGACATAGTGTGGAGGTGGCGGCAACAGCAGCGTCGGGAGGAAACCACAGGGTGGCGCAATGACAGTATGGAGGTGGCAGCAGCATCAGGAGGAGGCTACAGGGTGGGACAATGACAGTGTGAAGTTGGCAACAGCATAAGAAGGCCACAGAGTGGCACAATGACAGAGTGTGGAGGTGGCGGCAGCAGCATCAGGAGGAGGCCACCGGGTGGCACAATGACAGTGTGGAGGTGGCAGCAGCAGTATCAGGAGAACACAGAGTGGCAAGGTGACATAGTGTGGAGGTTTAAGCAGAATTAGGAGACCACAGAGTGGCAAGGTGACATAGTGTGGAGGTAGGTGGCAATACCAGTACCCGATTAATATTGTGGGTGAAAGAAGGAGCAATTGGCATCAGATGTGTCGAATCAGGCAGATGGCAGCATCAGAATAGTAGCTGAGGCAAGTAGCAAGAAGAAACCGGTCTCTTTTGTCAAAGTGTTGGTGTCGCTCCATGGATGATCTAGTCTGATGCATCAGACATTGGTGGGTGGAAATCCTGGCTGATCCACACACATTTATCTTGACAAAGGTCAGTCTCTCCACATTTTGGGTGGACAGGTGAGTTCTTCTTGGGGTAACTATGGCCCCCGCAGCACTAAACACCCGCTCTGATGTCACATTACTGGCCGGGCAGGACAGCTTTTCCAGGGCAAACTCTGCCAGTTGCGGACACAAATCCAGTTTGGCTGTCCAGTGGATCTTCAATGTAAGGTGGCAGGGTGTTGTCCAAGTATGTCACCACCTGCTGGTTCAGGTTCTGCTCCAGGTCTAGCTGGTGCTGCTGCTGCTGCTGGTGACTTGTTTCTTCACTAGGCGGGTGAAAAAATCTGCTCATCATCGACTCTAGACTCAAACTGCTGCTGATGGAGCTGGAACTGCTCCTACCCCCCCCCCCCACCCTGACACAACAGCCATGGCAGAGGAACGTGATTGGAGAGGGTCCCCTGGTCAGACCTGCGAGAGGATGGACGATGGCACAGATAGAAAGCAGCCAACTGACTACATAGGACAGGGATGGCCAACCTGTGGCTCTCCAGCTGTTGCAAAACTACAGCTCCCAGCATGCCCAGACAGCCTACAGCAGGGCATGGTGGGAATTGTAGTTTTACAACAGCTGGAGAGCCACAGGTTGGCCAGCCCTGACATAGGATGTCTCTAGAGTAGTTCAATTTGTCCTCATTCTCAGCGGTCCATTTTGGACTGGTAGAGAGGGTCCAACAAGGTGGAGAGCCAGAAGTCATCCCTCTGATGAAGGGTGACAATTTAGCTGTCACTACGCGAGCAAGTGAGCATGCATCGGGCCATTTGTGCAAGTGACTAAGAGGGACTCCCTGCCTCCATCTCCACTGCATACTGCCACTGTGTCTCTGGGTTCTCTGCCTCGTCTTCCTCATCGCCCTGTAGCTCTTCCGGCTGCTCCTGTCACCTGTGTAGAAAAAACACCCATTTCACTACACATTGCTTGTGCTCAAATGTCCTCCTCCTCCTCCTCTAGTTCCGCCCCCACAGGGTTCATGTGGCCATGAGATCTAAGCGCCACGTCTCCAGTCCCATGACTAGCGAGATTTACCAGCATCTGTTCCAGGACATGAAACAGTGGAATGACATTTTTTATCCCGTAGTCCTGGCAACTGACAAATAACGTGATCTCCTCAAAATGCCTAAGCAAATGGCAGGTGTCACGCATGAGCTGCCAGTGGCTGACATCGAAGTTACACAGGGGAGTACTCCTTTCCGCATGGATTATCAAGAAATCGCTTATGGCCTTTCTCTGTTCGTTTGGTCGGTCCAACATACGGAGGGTGGAATTCCAACGGGTGGAAACATCGCATATCAGCCTATGTTGGGAGATGCCATTCTGCCACTGTAACTCAAGGAGGGTGTTCTTTACGGTGTACAAGTGGCTGAAGTACACGCAAAGTTTCCTGCCCATTTTTAGGATGTCTTACAGATGGGTGGAAGACTTTAGGAACCACTTGACAACCAGATTTAAGACGTGTGCCATGCAAGGCGCATGGGTCGGCCCTCCTTGATGCAGCACTGACATCATGTTCTTCCCGTTGTCGGTCACCATGGTTCCGATTTTGAGTTGTCGCAGAGAAAGCCAGGATTTGATTTCTTGATGAAGGACACGGAACAGTTCCTCCCCTGTGTGAATTCTTTCACATAGGCAAACGAGGTGCAGAAGAGCGTGACACCGCCGTGCCCTACACATGTGCTATGCTGGAGGGGCACTGTGAATTTTCCCTGCAGTGGAGGCTGAGGACACGGTAGAGAATGAGGAGGGCAAGGCAGATGTCGCAGGTCCAACGGCATGAGAACGTTGAGTCGGAAGTTGCGTCACCTGGCCAAGTTGCTGGTGTGGCTGTGCAGGAACCATATTCATCCAGTGGGCCGTAAAGGACATGTATTGTCCCTGACCGTAGTTACAGCTCTACATGTCAGCGCTGCCGTGCACTTCGGCAGACACCGACAAACTCAAGGGCTGGCCAGCCTTCTGTTCTACATACGTGTGCAGGGCTGGTATCGCCTTTTTGGCAAAGAAATGATGGCTTGGGACTCTCCACCTCGGCTCGGCACAAACCCTCAGTTCTCTGAAAGGTGCAGAGTCCACCACTTGGAAAGGAAGGGTCTGCAGCACCAGTAACTTGGACAGGAGCACATTTAGCTTCTGTGCCGTTTGATGAGTGCACGCATACTGTTCTCTCTCAGCAATCGCTTCAGTGATCGATTACTGATGGAATGACTGACGAGGAGGAGGAGCAGGAGCATCAGGACCAGCAGATGATGGGAAGGACAGAAAGCTCATTTCGGCTGAGGTGGTGGAGCCTTGACTGCCTGAAATTGGGTGCGTGCCACTGGGCGAAGCAGCGATTCCTGTGGCAGGCTGGACCACCACATCAGAGCCATGGTTCTCCCAGGCCACTTTTTTTTACGCTGCATATGTTGATGCAGGGCTGTGGTGCCAACATTGGCATCCTGGCCATGCTTCACCTTCTTCCCACAGATTCTACAAATGGCCATGTTCACCTCCTCCGGCGGCTTAACAAAAAAACTGCCACACCGCCGAGTAGGTGATTTTACCCCCAACACACCGCACTGACTGACTGCTACCGCTGCTGCTTCCATAAACCCCTGCACCACTACTTTCCAGGCAGGTAGACTCTTGTGAAGCAGGTGGTCTACCCTGTAGAATGTTTGGCTCCCAACCTCCCGCTAATGCCACCCTGCTGACCTGGCCACTCTAGCGACTTGATGGCTCTGCCGCTGCTTCCCGGGCAAGCTGCCACCCTCTTCTCCCGATGATGATGAAGCTCCTAATTCACCCGGCTCCGAAGTGCGATCAGCTACATCATCATCATCGATTACTGTCTGCACGTCACTAATGTCCTCCTCAACGGTCTCTGGGTCAGAAGCCTGACCGCTCGCAACACCAGCTCCCACAGCACTCTCCTCATCACTACTTGTCTACCGGAGGAAGTGGCAGATGTCTCTTCCACATCTTGGCTGGCCATTAGCTGCTGACTGTCCTCTAGTAGCTCGTCCTCGCTGTATAGTGGAGCTGAGCCCACAGCATATAATACTTCTCTGGCTGAGGGAACAGAAGAGGACAGAGGCAGGTTGAGGACAGGTGAGGGAACAGGGCCTGCTCCCAGGCCATGCAAACTAAGGGTTGTGTCTGACGAACCCACTGACTCTTGGCTGGGGGCGTCTGATGTCAATTAGGACCAAGTGGATGACCGAGTCAACCATTCAAGACCTGCTGGGTTGCTGATCAAGACACGACCGCTAGATGACACTTCCCTGTGCAGGGCCTGGCACTTCTCGGTCTGACATACTGTTAGATACAATAAATAAATGAAAAGGAAATTAAAACACCCCAAAAAAGTCAGGAATTTTCCCACTCCACCACACAACGGCTAATAAGCCCTTTTTCCCACTAATACAAGCAAAAAAATGCTTTAGAACATATAACTGCACTGCACTCGGGCAAATAAGACGTATAAATATTTCCTTGTAATAAACCTTGTTAATGGCTGTATCAGACAGCACTTGCACCCCAATAACCAGAACGTTTGCTGGAATTACAGAGCTGTTTAATGGCAATTTGGATCCGCAGTCAGTGCAGCAAGGTGTAATAGGATTGTTCCTATTACCCAGACTGTAAACTCCCCTACTGAACCCTGTTCTGCTTCAATACTGTGGAATGATTCCATCCTGTCCTTTCCCTGAACTTCTCTACAGCAAAATAAAAGTTAACGTCTTTTCTAACACTTTCCCTAGCGTCTGCAGACTTCTCTCCCTGCACTAAGTACAGTGGAAAATGGCTGAACCCAAGATGGCTGAGGCTATTTATAGGGCTGTGACATCACAGGGCTGGCTGCTGAATGGCTGCATGCATGGCATTGTTGTGATCCCTCGTTCCCAGAGTTCATTGTTCTATGTCCTCACACGTGCTGCAGCCATTTTAGTGCGATTTGTTACCACGAAGCATGGTGCAAATCTAATTTTTCCTGAAATTCGAATTCCATGTCGTCAACTTCGATTTGCTCATCTCTAGGTGGGACTAGAGCTAGTGTTTTTTCCTATGTTGTGCAAGCACGACCACCACTGTTAGATTGCAGGGTGGTCTGTAACCATGGAAACGAGCAGTGTATAATATGATGGAAAAATGAATCCAGCCAGCAAAGGAAGCATTATCAATAATAACATTAGTAAATGGGTTGTATTATCTTTCTCTATATGATAAATGCCACTTACTGAAGTGAGACAACCCCTTTAACATTGACCTGCACAGGGTCCCTTCTCTTTAACAGTGACCCCCAGACTGCACAACACCCCCTTAATTAAGGACCTTTACAGCACCCCATCCCCTTCATATAAGACTTTTACAGCACCCTGCCCCCTTAAAATGTGACATCCATAGCACCTTGCCCCTTAACAGTGACCTCTAACAGTGAAGAAAAATGGCTTTGTTGTTATGGAAACCTGGTATAACTACTGTACGTCAAGACTGAAGGATGTACAAGTTTCTATTGGATAATAAGGATCATATGACTGTAAGTGGCAGTTAGAATGTAAGGAAAGCGGTGAGCTCCTATTGGCTAATACATGTTTTGGGAATATCTCAGTAACAGTATGTCCTAGAGAGCTTAGAGCAGTATGTTCTAGAGAGCTGGTTCAAAGCCTTTTTAATTTTTTACAAGATTCATCTGACAGGGTAGATCATGTGCTATTTTTATAGAGCATGTTGTTACGGGCGCAATGATATCAAATATGTCTACTTTCTTTGTTAGTTTCAGTTTTACATAATAAAGCATTTTTGAAAAAGAAATTATGTTTTTGTGTGTCCATTTTCTGAACGCCATATCTTTTTATTTTTCTGCCGATCATCTTGTACAGGGGATTGTTTTTTGCAGAAAGAGATGAGGTTTTTATTAGTACCATTTTTGGGTAAATAGGATTTTTTGATCATTCATTATTAAACTTTATGGGGCAAGGTGACCAAAAAATTGGCTGTTTTGGAACAGTTTTTATTTATTTATTTTTACAGCGTTCATCTGAGGGGTTAGGTCATGTGACCGTTTTATAGAGCAGTGGCAATGGCAATACCTAATACGTGGCAATACCTAATATGTGTACTTTTTCTTATTGATTTAAGTTTTACACAATAATAGCATTTCTGAAACCCCCAAAAATTATTTTTAGTGTCTCCATAGTCTGAGAGCCATAGCTTTTTTATTTTTTGGGCGATTGTCTTAAATAGGGTATAATTTTTTGCAGGATGAGGCGACGGTTTGATTGGTACTATTTTTGGGGGGCATACACCTTTTTGATCGCTTGCTGTTGCACTTTTTGTGATGTAAGGTGACAAAAATGGCTTTTTTTGACAGTTTTTTTAATGGTGTTTATCGAACGGGGTTGATCATGTGATATATTTATAGAGACAGTCGTTACGGACGCGGTGATACCAAATATGTGTATTTTATTTTTATTTTTAGGAAAAGGCAATTTATTTTTTAAATTTACATTTTTTTAAATTTATTTATACTTTATTTTTGCTTTTTTTTTATCAAGTCTCACTTGGATCTTGAAAATCCACTGGGGCTGATGGCTGTACTATACTTTGCAATGCTCTTGCATTGAAAAGTATAATACTATCAGATTTTCTGTAGGTGGCAACACCGGACGCCTTTGTAAAGAGTCCCTTTGCCATGGCAACCATCGGGCGCTGCCATCGCAGCTCGGCAGCCCCGATGGTTGAGAGAGGGAGCCCCCTCCCTCTATTAACCCCTTGGATGCCGCGGCATCTAAGGGCTTACAGCAGAGTGTCAGCATACAGCTCACACTCGCTGCTGATGGCGGTGGCTCAGGAATTGAGCCACCGCCATCAAACACAGCAGGGGGACCGCATCAGGGGCATGGGGCAGCGCTGGAAAGGAGGGGTACGGCCAGCATTGAGGGGGCGCAGATGGGGGCAGGATACATGGATGGGGAGGCGGGGGGAATCGCATCAAGGGCAGGCAGGGACAGATAGCGGATGCAGGGCTCACGGGAGGTTGGGGGGTTGGAGGTGCACAGGGGGGGCACAGATCGGGGGGCACCAGGACACATTACCTGATTTCAGGCTTTGATCTGCAGAGCGCAGATCAGAGCCTGGAACAGGCACTTTTTCACTGTTGCGATCCGATTGGTTATCGGATCGATTGCCGGCAAGGGACCACTCTGATTGGTCCCTTGCCGGCATTACTGCACTGTATGCTGTCCGTGACAGCAGCAGGGCAGGGGCAGAAGCTTTAATCCAAGTGTTTTGCAGGTTTGGATTAAAGAACTGCCATGACATGTATACACTTGCTAGCTGCACGGGGCATGTGCAAATAGCACGTATATAAAAGTATGGCAGTCGGGAAGGGGTTAAGGACATAGTACATAAAGGGGTCCAGGAAGCAATTCAGGAGACTTCAGCTCTGCAAAGTAAAGCAGTAGCTACAGAGGAGGTACACATGTCCTATTTGGTTGATGATCAAGTATTTGACAAAGAGATGGTGGCTACAGGACCAGGTACACCTCCACTTTGCACATGAGTGAGTAGACTGGATAGCAGATCACCATCAGAATGGGTTTCTCCTGGAATTCCATACAGGTTTAGTACACTGGCACAGCCAATGCAGGACCTACACA
This sequence comes from Bufo bufo, assembly GCF_905171765.1. NCBI lineage: Eukaryota > Metazoa > Chordata > Amphibia > Anura > Bufonidae > Bufo > Bufo bufo. Next base: position 174,733,524 of record NC_053390.1, on the reverse strand, counting down.
TAAATGACATCCTTGCCTTCTCTGGGACAGCTGTACCTGACATTCCTCTGACTGTCATCACCCCAGAACTGGACAAATTATTGTTTGCCACAAGCCACAGACAGCTGCATCATCTTGCACAAGCAATCTTCCAAGAGCATGTGCCCCATGCGATGTACCTGACCTGGGTCAAGACTGTGAACTTTGATGGCAGTCGGGCAAAGAGAGCTCTGCCCAGCAACTTGAAGGAGGATATTTTATCCAGATGCCAGAATAGGTTCAGGCTGGGACTAACAGAGATTGGCATTATCCGTGACACCTTGAATGCCTTGCTACGGATGCCCAGAGTCCAGCCATGGAAGAGCCATAAAGAACTACTAGCATCCCAGCAGCCATTGGGACGTTTCATTCCCTTTCCAACTGTATTTCACTTTATAAATTTGACAGTCTGAGAAAGTTGCAAGTCATTAGATTCTGTAAAGTAACAGTTTTATTGTGTGAAAAGACATTACACAATAATTTTTTGAAGCAAGTTTTTTTTTTTAAACAAACAGCATTTCTGCCATGCTACATAAGCACTTGCCCATTGCAAATATAATGTATATTGTATGGTAATACAGAATGTACTTAGATTTGTGTGATTGATTTTGCTGGTGTTATTGTAAGTAAAATATTTTTAAAACAAAAGAACCACATGTATCTGTTGGGTTTTATATTTTAATTGCAAAGTAAAAATATTACTGTAGGCACAATTAACACAGAAGGACAGAAAATAAAATAATATAGCAAAAGATAAAAAAAAAACTGTACTTTACAATCAGAAGTGTAAAATACAACTTTGGGACTGTAAATGATTTAACCCATTCTCAACCTATTCTAAATGGAGAGGAGCGATGGCATTAGTGTTTGCTCCTCACAATAGTATGAAGGAGATCGCTACATGTAATAGTGATGAGCGAGCACCAAAGTATTGAGGTATTCGGCCCAAACACATTGCTATATATGTGTGCTCGGCTGAGCACACTGAGTATAATGGAAATCAATAGAAGACAACCAGGCACTCCCTGCTCAGAAGAGAAGAGAGTGTCAGGTTCATAAAAAAAGGTTAGAAATTGATGGAAACCCCATCAAAATGGTTTGGAAACAGCATTAAGAGGATAGCTGGATCATCTTAGACTCCGATTATGTACGACATACAATAGACAACCACACAAAGGCTGTATGCCAAAAGCCAGGTATGTGCAAGCAATCAATCTATCCATGAGACAGATGACAGGCTTAGTCAGCATATCTTTACAATGGCAGCCTTGTGCACTATGAGGTATTCCAAACCAGCTCTCATCTGACTGTGAACCAGTAAACCTCAAAGTTATTTTGCATCTGTTGGATGGCTTGGGTGGACATGCACACCTAGATCAATATCATGAGACGACAAATAGTTTTGCAATTGTCCTAACATAATATTCAATAACCTTTCTATACAGTTTTGTCATGTAAAAATGAATTTGCATAAGCGTGGTCATATGGGAAAGACATGCAAATGAGCAGAATCTGCCTTGTTTTTCAGCTGTCATAAGACTATGAAAACTAATAGATGGCGCTATTGAGTTATGAACAGCGCCCTCTATTCGTTTTCCAGTCTTATGACAAGACAAATATTCTTGTGCATGTTCCCGCAACGCATACACTTATGCATTGTAATGCGTTTTGCACTCGAGTGAGAAAAATCGCCCATGTTTGGTACCCAAACCCGAACTTCTTCACAGAAGTTCGGGCTTGGGAGCGGTGTTCTGTAGATTGTATTATTTTCCCTTATAACATGGTTATAAGGGAAAATAACAGCATTCTGAATACAGAATGCATAGTAAAATAGGGCTGGAGGGGTTAAAAAAAAAAATAATTATTATTAAACTCACCTTAATCCACTTGCTCGCGCAGCCCGGCATCTCTTCTGTCTTGCTGTGTGCAGGAAAAGGACCTGTGGTGACGTCACTCCGGTCATCACATGGTCCATCACATGATCTTTTACCATGGTGATGGATCATGTGATGGATCATGTGATGACCGGAGTGACGTCACCACAGGTCCTTTTCCTGCAATCAACAAAGAAGGAGACAGAAGAAAAGCTGGGCTGCGCGAGCAAGTGGACTAAGGTGAGTTAATTTTTTTTAATGTTTTTTTAACCCCTTCAGCACTATTGTACTAAGCATTCTGTATTCAGAATGCTATTATTTTCTCTTATAACCATGTTATAAGGGAAAATAATAAAATGATAGGGTCCCCATCCCGATCGTCTCCTAGCAACCTTGCTTGAAAATCGCACCGCATCCGCTCTTGCTGGCGGATGCTTGCGATTTTCACGCAGCCCCATTCACTTCTATGGGGCCTGCGTTACATGAAAAACGCACAAAGAGGAGCATGCTGCGATTTTCACGCAACGCACAAGTGATGCGTGAAAATCACCGCTCGTGTGCACATCCCCATAGAAATGAATGGGTCAGGATTCAGTGCGGGTGCAATGCGTTCAACTCACGCATCGCATCCGTGCGGAATACTCGCCCGTGTGAAAGGGGCCTTAGAAGTGCAAATGTGAGGCTTTCGTTTCTCTGAGACATTGGTTTTCATCCAAAAAGCAAACTTCCTAAGTGCACAAAATCAAATTATACCAGATTGTAACTAATGAAATATACACTGCAAACAATGTTTCTGCTTTCAACAACTAATACCCCTATTCTCCTGCACTGCCGAAAACCCCTGCACCCAGCAACGAACTTCTTATCTCTCCCTCCATCTTACCTTCTGCACATATCTGTTCCTTAACATAAAACCTTCCTCTCTAGAGGGAATTATAAGAATGATAGAGACAGGAAAACCTGGGAATGTAAAATGAGCCACTATATAACACATAATAGGATTAGATACGCAGCTCAGCTGGCAGTATCACACATGATAGGATTAGATACACAGCTCAACAGAAAGTATCAAACACAACAGATTTAGATACACATCTTAGCAAAATGTATCACACATGATAGGATTAGATATACAGCTTTTCAAACAGTATCACACATGATAGGATTAGAAACACAGCTCAGCAGAAAGTATCACACATGATATGTTTAGATACACAGCTCAGCAGAAAGTATTACACATGATAGAATTAGATACACAGCTCAGCAGGCAGTATCACATGATATGATTAGATACACAAATCAGCAGGCAGTATCACACACAATAAGCTTAGATACATGACCCTGCAGACAGTATCACACATAATAGAATTAGATACACAGCTCAGCAGACAGTATCACACATGGTATGATTAGATACACAGCTCAGCAGGCAGTATCACACAAAATAGGCTTAGATACACAACTCTGCAGAGCGTTTCACACATGATAGATTTAGATACACAACTCTGCAGACAGTATCACACATGCTAGGATTAGATACACAACAGAGCAGACAGTATCACACAAGGTAGAATTACAGAGGTACACGGCTCTGCAGACAGTATCACACACAATAGGCTTAGATACACGACTCTACAGACAGTATCACACATTATAGGAATAGATGCTCAGCAGGCATTATCACACATAATATGATTAGATACACAACTAAGCAGGCAGTATCACACATAATATTTGGATTCTGGATTTAGTGTTCCTTTATTCTCATGTGTTTGACTTTGGCACATTTAATATTCTCAATAAATCTCACTAAATCTAGCTAGGTCTGCCGATAAATATCTCATATTTGAGGGTAGCTTCTCTGCAGCTTAAGCAATAACCTAAATGTGGAGCACTCACCGCCCAATGGTTGTGATATGTATTGCAGCTTTTTAGAGTTAAGTTACAGTCTCGCGATATGATGTTTTGCTGTCAGGAATAAATTTACACCACAACACCACTTCCAGTCAGGTAAGAGAGGACGCATTTGTTTATGACCACGTTCAGCGGCAAGTGAATGTATCTCTGGCAAACAGTGTCGGTGCCAAGATACATCTGACCACAGACACGTGGTGTAGCAAACACGGGCAGGGAAGCTACATAATTTTTACTGCTCACTGGGTGAACCATCTGACAAGCATGCAACCCGTGGCACAAGTGTGGATTTGGTGTTACCGATACTAATTGCATGAAGGCCTGCCTCTTCTTTTCCTCCTCCTCCTCCATCCTCTGTCTCCTCCTCGGCTGACTCCTCCTTTTCCACTGCTACCGCCTCTTTCGCTGCACCCTCCAAGCTCCCCAGAATCTATTCGACGTGCAAGGTGAGACGTTGCCATCCTGTGCTGCGGCTGTTGTGCCTGGAAGCCAAGAGCTACACCGGTCCTGCACGGCTATCAGCTCTGCAGTCACAGGCCAATCAGTGGCTAACCCCGCTCAATTTGACAGTTGGTAAAGTGGTGTGCGAAAATGGTGCCAATCTGCTGAGTGCGCTGAAACAGGGCAAAATGACACACGTGCCCCATGCATTGCACACGTCCTGAACTTAGTCGTGCAGCGATTCGTTGCCAAATACCCCGGGGTCCAGGATGTTTTGTGGCAGGCCAGGAAAATCTCTGGCCATTTTAGAAGATCTTACACGGCCATGGCTCGCCTTGCTGACGTTCAGCGGTGACGCCAACTAAACTGGTCAGTTGCAACCAGGGCGCCATCAGTGACATTGTGCCTTACGCCTTCTTTCTGGAGCGTGCATTGGTTATTGTCATTGATCAAGCCGTCGAGGAGCAGGAGCTGATAGATGAGGAAGTCGCAATGCTGAATGAATTTCCGGGGGGGCTACTCCATCTGAGACAAGTCATCAGGAGTCTGAAGAGAAGTCAAAGGAGGATGGTGCCTTGGGGGAGGAGGAGCAAGAAGAGCAGGCTTGAAACTTTTTGGGGATCCCTGGTGTTGTCCGTGGATGGGGGGAGGAGACAGAGTACAACATTCCCCTGGGCGATGAGCCAGGCTGCTACACCACTTCAAATTTAGTGCAAATGGGGGCCTTCATGCTCCAGTGTTTGAAGAGGGACCCACATGTCAAAAGCATAAAGGGAAAGGACCAGTACTGGGTGGCAACTTACTCAGACCCCCGGTACAAACACAAAATGGCAGACATGTTACCAGCATCACAGAGGGCTGTCAGAATGCAGCATTTCCAGGCCTTGCTGAGAGAGATGCTGCATTCTGCAGTTGCGGGCACTGGCAGAGGAATTTCCACCTACAGAGAAACAGTTGTGGGTAAGCAATCCTACCGCTCATGCAAGAAGAGGGCGGTTTGAAGAAGTGTTGATCACTTCGGATATGAGATCATTCTTGCAGCCAATCCATCGAGAGCCGCCCTCCGGATCCAGCCTCAGGGAACGCCTAGACCGACAGGTGTATGACTATATCGGGTTAACGGCAGATGTGGACGCTCTGAGAAGCGAGGAACCCCTTGACTACTGGTTGTGCAGTCTTGACTCGTGGCCAGAGCTGGTACAATTTGCCATGGAACTCTTGGCTTGCTCCTTGTCCAGTGTCCTGTCCGAAAGGACGTTCAGCGCAGCAAGGGAGTCGTGACCGATAAGTGCACTAGCTGAGGACAGTGTGGAATTTTTCACATTTCTAAAAATGAATGAGGCATGGATCTCGTAGGAATTCAACAACTATGATGACCACGTGTAATTGAATTTCCTCACGCCAGCCCACACATCTGCCACCACCCAGAACAAATAATGGTCCCTGTATTATGTAAATACAGCGGCAAAGAAAGGCCTTTTCTGTCCAGTGAATGCCTCAATTTTGGGGCCTGTACTCCACTGGCCTGCAGTAAAATTGTTATCCAATGTCTAATATACCTCCAGCCACATTCACTTAAACTTTTCTGTCCGTTGAATGCCTAATGTTTAGGGCCTGTACTCCACTGGCCTGCAGTAAAATTGATATCCAATGACCATCTAATATACCACCTGCCACATAATCACTTAATATTTTCTGTCCGGTGAATGCCTAATTGCCCTAATTGTTGGGGCCTCGGAGGAATTCAACACCTGCGACGACCACGTGTTATCGAATTTCACCTATTATAATTTGGGGTTTATTCAAGAGGGGGGATTTCGTTAGCCATGTGTTTAAAATAACTAAAAATATAAAATTGGATTAAACAAATGTATTTGACATGTATTTGTACTGGCCTACAGTAAAATTGTTATCCAATGAACGTCTAATATACCTCCAGCCACATAATTACTTGATCTTTTCTGTCCGGTGAATACCTAATATTTGGGGCCTATACTCCACTGGCCTACAGTAAAATTGATATCCAATGACCGTATAATATACCTACAGTGACATGATCACTTGATCTTTTCTGTGCGATGAATGCATAATTTTTGGGGCATATAATCTAACTGTGCAACAGTAAAATTGTTATACGGTGACCGCCTAAAGTAACCCCAGCCACATAATCACTTGTTCTTTTCTGTACGGTGAATGCCTAATATTTGGGCCCTATACTCCACTGGCCTGCAGTAAAATTTTTATCCAATGACCATCTAATATACCTCCAGCCACATAATCACTTGATCTTTTTGGTCCGGTGAATGTTTAATGTTTGGGGCCTGTACTCCACTGCCCTGCAGTAAAATTGATATCCAATGACTGTTTAATATACCTCCAGCCACATAATTACTTGTTCTTTTCTGTCTGGTAAATGCCTAATGTTTGGGGCCTCGGAGGAATTCAACACCTGTGACGACCACGTGTTATCAAATTTCACCTATTATCATTTGGGGCTTATTCAAGAGGGGGGATTTCGTTAGCCATGTTTTTAATCCAATTTTATATTTTTAGTTCTTTTAAACATATGTATTTGACTTGTGTTTGTACTGGCCTGCAGTAAAATTGTTATCCAATGACTGCCTAATATACTTCCAGCCACATAATCACTTGATGTTTCCTGTCTGGTAAATGCCTAATGTTTGGGCCCTTTACTTCATTGGTCTGCAGTAAAATTGATATTCAATGACCGTCTAATATACCTCCAGCCACATAATAACTTGATCTTTTCTGTACGGTGATTGCCTAATTGTTGGGGTCTCAGAAGAATTCAAGACCTGTGACGACCACTTGTTATCAATTTTCACCTATTATCATTTGGGATTTATTCAAGAAGGGAGATTTCGTTAGCCATGCTTTTAATCCAATTTTATATTTTTAGTTATTTTAAACATATGTATTTGACATGTATTTGTACTGGCCTGCAGTAAAATAAATATCCAATGAACGTCTAATATACCTCCAGCCACATATACATTTGATGTTTTCTGTCCGATGAATGCCTAATGTTTGGGTCCTGTACTCCACTGGCCTGCAGTAAAATTGATATCCAATGAACATCTAATATACCTCCAGGCACATAATAACTTGATGTTTTCTGTCTGTTGAATGCCTAATGTTTGGGGCCTGTACTCCACTGGCCAACAGTAAAATTGTTATATGGTGACCGCCTAATGTACCTCCAGCCACATAACCACTTGTTCTTTTCTGTACGGCGAATTCCTAATGTTTGGGCCCTGTACTCCACTGGCCTGAAGTTAAATTGTTATCCAATGACTGCCTAATATACCTACAGGCACATAATCACTTTATATTTTCTATCCGGTGAATGCTTAATGTTTGGGTCCTGTACTCCACTGGCCTGCAGTAAAATTGATATCCAATGACCGTCTAATATACCTCCAGCCAAAAAAATCACTTGAGGTTTTCTGTACGGTGAATGCCTAATTGTTTGGGCCTCGGAGGACTTCAACACCTGTGACGACCACGTATTATCGAATTTCACTTATTATCATTGGGGGTTTATTCAAGAGAAGGGATTTTGTTAGCCATGTTTTTAATTCAATCTTATATTTTTAGTTCTTATAAAGATATGTATTTGACATGTATTTGTACTGGCCTGCAGTAAAATAAATACCCAATGAATGTCAAATATACCTCCAGCCATATAATCACTTGATCTTTTCTGTATGGTGAATGCCTAATGTTTGGGCCCTGTACTCCACTGGCCTGCAGTAAAATTGATATCCATTTACCGTCTAATATACCTCCAGTCACATAATCACTTGATCTTTTCTGTACAATAAATGCATAATTTTTGGGGCATATAATATAACTGGCCAACAGAAAAATTGTTATATGGTGACCGCCTAATGTACCTCCAGCCATATAATCACTTGATCTTTTCTGTCCGGTGAATGCCTAATGTTTGAGCCCTGTACTCCACTGGCCTGCAGTAAAATTGTTATACAATGACCGACTAATTTACCTCCAGCAAAATAATCACTTGTTCTTTTCTGTCCGGTGAATGCCTAATGCTTGGAGAATATACTCCACTGGCCTGCAGTAAAATTTATATCCATTTACTATCTAATATACCTCCAGCCACATAATCACTTGATCTTTTCTGTGCGATGGATGCATATTTTTTGGAGGCATATAATCTAACTGGCCAACAGTAAAATTGTTATACGGTGACCGCCTAATGTACCTCCAACCACATAATAACCTGATCTTTTCTGTCCGGAGAATGCCTAATGTTTGGGGCCAGTACTACACTGGCCAGCAGTAAATTGGTATTTATTGACCGTCTAATATACCTCTAGCCACATAATCACTTGATGTTTACTGTACTGTGAATGAGTCCACTGGCCTGCAGTAAAATTTATATCCATTGACCGTCTAATATACCTCCAGTCACATAATCACTTGATCTTTTCTGTACGATGAATGCATAATTTTTGGGGCCTATAATCTAACTGGCCTGCAGTAAAATTGTTATCCAATGACCATCTAATATACCTTCAGCCACATAATCACTTGATATTTTCTATACGATGAATGCCTAATTGTTGGGGCCTAGGAGGAATTCAACACCTTTGACGACCACGTGTTATCAAATTTCACCTATTATCATTTGTGGTTTATTCAAGAGGGGGGATTTCGTTAGCCATGTTTTTAATCCAATTTTATATATATATATTTTTTAAACATATGTATTTGACTTGTGTTTGTACTGGCCTGCAGTTAAATTGTTATCTAATGACTGCCTAATATACCTCCAGCCACATAATCACTTGATGTTTCCTGTCTGGTAAATGCCTAATGTTTGGGGCAATTACTTCATTGGTCTGCAGTAAAATTGATATCCAATGGCCGTCTAATATACCTCTAGCCACATAATCACTTAATCTTTTCTGTACGGTGATTGCCTAATTGTTGGGGCCTTGGAAGAATACAAGACCTGTGACGACCACGTGTTATCGATTTTCACCTATAATCATTTGGGATTTATTCAAGAAGGGGGATTTTGTTAGCCATGCTTTTAATCCAATTTTATATTTTTAGTTCTTTTAAACATATGTATTTGACATGTATTTGTACTGGCCTGCAGTAAAATAAATATCCAATGAACGTCTAATATACCTCCAGCCACCTAATCACTTGATCTTTTCTGCATGGTGAATACCTAATGTTTGGGTCCTGTACTCCACTGGCCTGCAGTAAAATTGATAGCCATTGACCGTCTAATATACCTCCAACCACCTAATCACTTGATCTTTTCTGTAGGGTGAATGCCTAATTTTTGGGGCCTCAGAGGATTTCAATACCTGTGACGACCACGTGTTATCGAATTTCACATATTATCATTTGGGGTTTATTCTAGAGTGGGGATTTCGTTAGTCGAGTTGAGCAAACACCTGGATTTGACCCAAACACCCGAACTTGACCCGAACTTGGCCCAAACTTGACCCCAAACCACAATGAAGTCAATGGGGACCCAAACTTTTGAGCACTAAAATGGCTCCAAAAAAAAGTCATGGAAAGGGCCAGAGGGCTGCAAATGGCAGCAAAATGTGGTTAAAAGCATGGCAAGTGCTCTGCAAACAAATGTGTATAGGGAAATGACGCAAAATAACATAAAATACATAAAAATAAAAAAATAATAATCTTGATCTAGGAGGAGGAGATCCATATGGAGTAGGAGGTTGAGGAGGTGGTGGATGTGGCGGTGAAGGTGGAAGCGGCGGTGGAGAAGTAGGAGGTAGCCAACACAGTTTTTTTGTTTAAATTAGGGTACACTCCAAAACATTGGGAAATATAACCTGTGATAACCCCCTCCAGCCGTGCTAAACAAATGTTCAGACAATACACTGGCTGCAGGGCAGGCCAGCACCTCCAAGGTGTAAAGGGCAAGTTCAGGCCATGCGCCCAATTTAGAGACCCAGAAGTTGAGGGGGGCAGACCCATCAGTCAGTGCGTGTAGGCGTGTGCACACATACTGCTCAACCATGTCGCACGTCCCCGTGACATCCACGATCCAATTGGATATCGTCTCTATCAACTTTCGATTTTCTTTGCGCCTACCATGGTGATCACGGGTAGCGGAGAATCGGGGTTCCACGACGGAGAGGCAGCGTGAGAAAGGGATACCACATCCAAGGGAGGTCAATGGCTGAAATGTGATCAAGCAGAAATGTGGGACAAGTTATTTAAGCTGAAGGATTGAATGAAAGGAGGGGCCATGTGTCAATTAAAGATGAATTTTAGAAATTTAAGTCCCTGTCACCTATGCAGAGCAGGGGTTGTTTATCTGCAGAAATGGGTTAATGTCACCCTCCAATGGAACAGACGATTTTTTAAAATTTCGGTCCCCGTCAACTATGCAGAGCAGGGGTTTGTATACGGAAAAATTGGTAAAATGTCACCTGACAATGTAACAGACGATTTTTTGAAATTTAGGTCCCTGTCACCTATGCAGAGTAGGGGTTTATTCACGGCAAAATTTTTAAAATGTCACCCAAGAATGTAACAGACGCTTTTGCACCCTACTCCCTCTTTTGCTGTGCTGGTGCCTCTGTGCGACCACTGCCTCTTCCTCCGAACTAGACAGGTCACTCGCATGACATTGATTCCATGTGGGGTCTAGTACCTCATCGCCTCCACATCATCTTCCACCCACTCTTTACCCCTGCCCTCCTTGCTGGTCTGCCGACTGCAGAAATCCGCAGCAGTTGACACCTGTGTTTTGTCATCATCAGAGACGTGCTGCGGTGGTCTTCCCATGTCCTCATCCTGAAACATAAGTGGTTGGGCATCAGTGCACTCAATCTCTTCCACTTCTGATGCAGGGCTATGTGGATGGCCCACGGAAACCCTGCCAGCAGAGTCATCAAAAAGCATAACAGACCGCTGCCTGACTTGGGGCTCAGACTGCTTTCCTGATTTACAAGGGGGGGAGTTGAAAGACATATGGCCATGGGCTGTAGGTGCCAACTCTGATCTTTCAGCAGGGGACTGGGTGGGAGACAATGTGAAGGAACTGTAAGCACTGTCAGACTCCAATCTACTATAGTCTGTACTTGTTCTGGCCTTACCATTCGTACTGTCCAAAATACAGTGTAGGCTGCAAATGTACTTTCAAGCGCAAAAGATGAACATTTGTCACCCAACAATGTAACAGACGAATTAGTGAAATGTATTTCCTTGTCCACTAGTTAGAGCAGGGGTATATTACAGCCACAAATTGGTGAATGTTACACAACAATGTAACAGACAAATTAGTGAAATGTATTTCCCTTTCCACTATGTGGAGCAGGGGTATATGCAATGAGCAGGACACTGGGTCAGTGGGCATGCTATGCAGAAGGTCAGTATACATGTATATAAGTTCGTGACGCCAGTTGCAGCTTGCGCAGGTACTGTAGCAGGGCCCTTTAAGATGTTATGAGCAAACGTGCTAGGTAAGGAATGCCAGAGGGGGATAATGTCTCTGTATAGCAGATTTGGTAGTGTCAACGGTGTCTCCTACCTTGGTACGGCTGGACTCCTGTATCCTGGCTCACATGCAACAAAATTGAGTGCTGTTAATAGGAGTAATGGAGGAATGATGGGATTCCACACAGATAATAGGGTCCAACTTGTCTTTACTTTGTGTTATGATATGCAGCTTTTGATCCATACAAGTTTACAGCAATAGTCTAGGGTCCCAGCAGTTTTAGGCAATATGTGGCAGGAATTTATATATATTCTGCATCTGATCATACGTCTATAGATCTGGCAGGTATCTATCTTCTGCTCTGTCTGTGGTCTGCTTGGTTTGGGCCTGACTAGCTTAAGAGGTACTTATCTTCTCTTTATCTTGGGATCTTTACTTACAGGACTGCTCGCAGGGTATGATGGTGGCTTCCTGGAGATCTGATAGTTCTGTAGATGGCTGCTTTCTTTGTCCACCAACTGAGGTAAGGGACTCAGGCTGGGAAGGTTGATCTGGGTCCTCAGCAGAGGCTTGGATCCTTGGTTGGGGTCCCTTGTTCTGGGAGCTCCTATCAACACAGCCTACCCCAACAGGGGGAGGCTGGTACACTGCCTAGAACTTTCTTTCCTCCTCCTGAAGTAGGATGTGGGAACATTCCACTCCTCCTCAGATAGGGGGAAGCTAGCCTGGAATGGTCTATTCCAATCTAGGTCTATTAACTAGCTATGGTCTGCCTACATATTGCTGCCACCTGCTGGTGTACATTGATAATTACAGCAAATATATAAAATACAGAAATATAAATACATACATTGGTAATGCACGATTATATTACATCAGATGGAACTACACATGTGCACCTAACATTATGAAGCAGGGTGAAAGAGTTTTAGTGACATACTCTGGGATGTTACATACTGTATATCACAGCCAAAAATTTGGGATATGTCACCCGACAATGTAACAGACAAATTAGTGAAATGTATTTCCCTGTCCACAATGCAGAGCATGGGTATATAACAGCCAAATATTTGGGATATGTCACCCAACAATGTATCAGACAAATTAGTGATAGGACTTTAAATAAAATAAAAAAACGTAAAAATTAAAAATAATAATCTTGATCTATGAGGTGGAGGTCCTTATGGAGTAGGAGGTTGAGGAGGCGGTGGACGTAGCGGTGTAGGTGGACGCTGTGTTGGAAGAGTAGGAGGCAGCCAACAGTGGTTTTTGGCTTTAATTTATTACTATTTTTTTGTTTAAATTAGGGTACACCACAAAATAGTGGGAATTATCAAAAATACAAAGAGCAATTGCGCTGGAGTATAACAATGGCTGGGTAAGGCCGGTATACATGTCTATTCTGCACAAGGTACGGACAAGTCTTGTGGGATCCATGCCTGGTTCATTTTAATGAACGTGAGCTTGTCCACATTGGCTGTGGACAGGCAGCGGCGCTTGTGTGTGATAACGCCCCCTGCAGTGCTGAAAACGCGTTCAGCCAACACACTGGATGCAAGGAAGGCCAGCACCTCCAAGGCGTAAAGGGCAAGCTCAGGCCATGTGCCCAACTTAGAGAACCAGAAGTTGAATGGGGCAGACCCATCATTCAGTACGTGTAGGCGTGTGCACACATACTGCTCCACCATGTTGCTGAAATGCTGCCTCCTGCTAAGACGTTCCATATCAGTTGGTGGTGCTGGTTGTTGTAGCATGCTGACAAAGCTTTTCCACATTTCGGCCATGTTAACCCTGCCTTCTGAGGTGCTGGCGGTGCCCCAGCTGCATTGGTGACCTCTTCCTCCTCCTCTGCCTTCGCCTTGTGCTTCCACTGTGTCCCCGCTGTCAGGTAGGAATGCCACCAACAGCACGTCTACCAGCGTGCACTTGTACTCGCGCATCTTACGATCACGCTCCAGTTAAGGAATTAAGGATGGTACATTGTCCTTGTAATGGGGATCTAGCAGCATGGCCACCCAGTAATCAGCACAAGTTAGAATGTGGGATACTCGGCGGTCGTTGCGGAGACACTGCAGCATGTAATCGCTCATGTGTGCCAGGATGCCCAGAGGCAACGAAAAGCTGTCCTCTGTGGGAGGTGTATCGTCTGTGTCCTCTGTATCCCCCCCAGCCATGCACCAGTGATGGCCATGAGCTGGTTTGGTTGCCACCCTGCTGTGAACACGGTTCCTCCTCCTCCATCTCCTCCTCCTCATCCTCCACCTCCTCATCCGCCAGAACTGTGCCCTGGCTGGACAATTATGTAACTGGCGTTTGTGGGTGCAGGAACCCACCCTCAGAACCACTTGTGAATGACTGGCCTGAAACCCTTAGAAATGATCCTTCTTCCTCCTCCTACTGTGCCACATCCTCTTCCATCATCGACCAAAGCGTTTTTTTTTTGAAGGAGGCATAGAAGTGGGATAGCAACGCTGAGAATTGCGTCATCTGCACTGGCCATGTTGGTGGAGTACTCGAAACAGTGCAACAAGGCACACAGGTCTCGCATGAAGGCCCACTCATTGGTGGTTAAGTTGTGCTGTTCCACAGAGCGACTCACCCGTGCGTGCTGCAGCTGAAACTCCACTATCGCCTGCTGCTGCTCGCAGAGTCTGGCCAGCATTTGCAAGGTGTAGTTCCACCTTGTGGGCACGTCGCATATGAGGCGGTGAGCGGGAAGGCCGAAGTTACGCTGCAGCGCTGACAGGAGGGCAGCAGCAGGGTGAGAAAGCGCAAACAATTGGCCCGCACTTTCTGCAGCAGCTCTGACATATCGGGGTAATTTTTAAGGAATCTCTGCACCACCAAATTCAGTACATGCGTCAGGCAAGGGATGTGCGTCAAACCGGCTAGTCCCAGAGCTGCTACTAGATTTCGCCCATTATCACACACCACCAGGCCGGGCTTGAGGCTAACTGGCACCAACCACTCATCAGTCTGCTGTTCAAGGCCTGTTTACAGCTCCTGCGCTGTGTGGGTTTGTGCCCCAAACAGACAAGTTTTAAAATTGCCAGCTGTCGTTTACCTCTGGCTGTGCTGAAGTTGGTGGTGAAGGTGTTACCCTGACCGGATGAGGAGGCGGTAGAGGATGAGCAAGCGGAGTAGGAGGGGAAAGCAACAGGATTCAAGAAGAGGCGCCCTGCAATCCTCAGTGGTGGAAGGACATGCGCCAAACTGCTATCCGCCTCAGTCCCAGCCCCCACTGCATTTACCCATTGTGCTGTTAGGGAGATATAACGTCCCTGACTGTGCTTACCGGTCCATGTATCCTTAGTTAGGTGGACCTTGCCACAGATGGCGTTGCGCAGTGCACACCTGATTTTGTCCCCCACTCGGTTGTACAGGGAAGGTATGGCTCGCCTGGCAAAGTAGTGGCGGCTGGGCACGACATATTGTGGGACAGCCACCGCCATAAGGCTTTTAAAACTCTCCGTCTCCACCAGACGGAATGACAGCATTTCAAGGGCCAGTAGTGTCACTCCAGAGGGGAATGAAGAGGCCGAGACTGGTGCTTTGCATTTAGATGCCTGGTCATGCAGGTTGTGCTCAGGTTTAGAACGTTTATGCCTCGCTTCAGGCTCTGATTGCACAGCGTGCAAACTACTCGTGTCTTGTCGTCAGCACATTGTCTGAAGAACTGCCACGCCAAGGAACTCCTTGGAGATGGCTTTGGTGTGCTCGGTCCCTTGCTGCAGTGGGCATTAGCAGGCGTACTGTCTAGGGGAGTGACGCTCCTCTTTTGCACCCTGCTCCCTCTTCTGCTGTGCTGGTGGCTCTGTGCGACCACCGCCTCTTCCTCCGAACTACAGAGGTCACTCGCATGACCTTGATTCCATGTGGGGTCAAGGACCTCATCGTCCTTCACATCATCCTTCACCCAGTCTTCACCCCTGCCCTCTTTGTCGGTTTGCACCTTGCAGAAAGCCACAGCAGTTGGCACCTGTGTTTCGTCATCATTCGAGACGTGCTGCGGTGCTCCTTCCATGTACTCATCCTCAAACATAAGTGGTTGGGCATCGGTGCACTCTATCTCTTCCACTTCTGGGGCAGGGCTATGTGGATGGCCCTGGGAAACTCTGCTAGCAGAGTCATCAAAAAGCAGATTGCTCCAGACTGCTTGGCTGATTTGCAAGGGGGTGAGGTAAAAGACTGATGGCCATGGGCTGCAGGTGCCAACTCTGATCTTTCAGCAGACTGGGTGGGAGACAATGTGAAGGAACTGTCAGCCACCCGAACTACTATCACCTGTACTTGTTCTGGCCTCATCATTCATAGAGCCGCATTCAGCCCTAACAAATACCGCTAAAAGTAGCCTACTCGCACCTGAGGAAGGTGTTTGACTTGTTATTGTAGCTGGCACAGATCGACCACGTCCTCTCCCTGCAACAGGAGCTCCACCAGTAGCACCATGACCGGGGCCACATCCCTTATTTGACGCTCTCCTCATTCTTTGCGTTCACCCACCAAACTAACAGATGAGAGTAAGGCAGTGCAGGTGTCATAAAGAGGAAAAATTTCTTGAGTTTACACAACAGTCACTTCATGGTCAATTTATTTTTAAATTTGTCAACCAACAATGTAACTTCAGTATTGACTGGTTGTATTTGACTGTGACAAATGCAGCAAAGGCCCCAGATGTAGGGTCTTGCTCAAAATGGGTGTTTTTTTTAAACCTAGAATATAACTTCATCTAAGGCTACTTTCACACTAGCGTTCGGGTGTCCGCTCGTGCGCTCCGTTTGAAGGGGCTCACGAGCGGCCCCGAACGCATCCGTCTGGCCCCAATGCATTCTCAGTGGAGGCGGATCCACTGAGAATGCATCCGCCTGCCAGCGCTCAGCCTCCGCTCCGCTCAGTGAGCGGACACCTGAACGCTGCTTGCAGCGTTCGGGTGTCCGCCTGGCCGTGCGGAGGCGAGCGGATCCGTCCAGACTTACAATGTAAGTCAATGGGGACGGATCCGCTTGAAGATGACACCATATGGCTCAATCTTCAAGCGGATCCGTTCCCCATTGACTTACAATGTAAAGTCTGAACGGATCCGCTCAGGCTACTTTCATACTTAGAAAATTTTCTAAGTTTTAATGCAGACGGATCCGTTCTGAACGGATGCGAACGTCTGCATTATCGGAGCGGATCCGTCTGATGAAACATCAGACGGATCCGCTCCGAACGCTAGTGTGAAAGTAGCCTTAGTCACAACAATAGACAATCACAGTCTGCTTAAACTAATAACACACAAAGAATTAAATGTTACCATGTTTTTATTGAACACACCATGCAAACATTCACAGTGCAGGTGGAAAAAGTATGTGAACCCTTGGATTTATAACTGGTTGAACCTCCTTTGGCAGCAATAACTTTAACCAAACGTTTCCTGTAGTTGCAGATCAGACGTGCACAACGGTCAGGAGTAATTCTTGACCATTCCTCTTTACAGAACTGTTTCAGTTCAGCAATATTCTTGGAATGTCTGGTGTGGATCACTTTCTTGAGGTCATGCCACAGCATCTCAATCGGGTTGAGGTCTGGACTCTTACTGGGTCACTCCAGAAGGCGTATTTTCTTCTATTTAAGCCATTCAGTTGTTGATTTACTTCTATGCTTTCGGACGTTGTCCTGTTGCAACACCCATCTTCTGTTGAGCTTCAGCTGGTGGACAGATGGCCTTAAGTTCTCCTACAAAATGTCTTGATAAACTTTGGAATTAATTTTTCCTTCGATGATAGCAATTCGTCCAGGCCCTGACACAGTAAGCAGCCCCAAACCATGATGCCCCCACCACCATACTTCACAGTTGGGAGGAGGTTTTGATGTTGGTGTGCTGTGCCTCTTTTTCTCCACACATAGTGTTGTGTGTTTCTTCCAAACAACTCAACTTTGGTTTCATCTGTCCACAGAATATTTTGCCAGTACTGCTGTGGAACATCCAGGTGCTCTTGTGCAAACTGTAAACGTGCAGCAATGGTTTTTTTGGACAGCAGTGGCTTCCTCTGTGGTATCCTCCCTTAAAATCCATTCTTGTTTAGTGTTTTACGTTTTATAGATTCGCTAACAGGGATGTTAACATATGCCAGAGACTTTTGTAAGTCTTTAGCTGACACTCTAGGATTCTTCTTCACCTAATTGAGCAGTCTGCGCTGTGCTCTTGCAGTCATCTTTACAGGACGGCCACTCCTAGGGAGAGTAGCAGCAGTGCTGAACTTTCTCCATTTATAGACAATTTGTCTTACCGTGGACTGATGAACAGCAAGGCTTTTAGAGATACTTTTATAACCCTTTCCAGCTTTATGCAAGTCAACAATTCTTAATGGTAGGTCTTCTGAGAGCTCTTTTGTGCGAGGCATCATTTAAATCAGGCAATGCTTCTTGTGAAAAGCAAACCCAGAACTGGTGTGTGTTTTTTATAGGGCAGGGCAGCTGTAACCAATACCTCCAATCCCATCTCATTGATTGGACTCCAGTTGGCTGACACCTCACTCCAATTAACTCTTTGAGATGTCATTAGTCTAGGGGTTCACATACTTTTTCCACCTGCACTGTGAATATTTACATGGTGTGTTCAATAAAAACATGGTAACATTTAATTCTTTGTGTGTTATTAGTTTAAGCAGACTGTGATTGTCTATTGTTGTGACTTAGATGAAGATCAGATCACATTTTATGACCAATTTGTGCAGAAATCCATATAATTCCAAAGGGTTCACATACCTTTTCTTGCAACTGTAGAGGCTGGGTTACATGCTGCACTGGCCAATCACAGCCATGCCATTAGTAGGCATGGCTGTGATGACTTCTAAGGGCACACATATTAAACGCTTGTTGATCGGCTGCTTTGGAGCCTTTCAAAAAGCGCCATTAACTCAATGAACACCGAACTTTTACTGAAAAGTTCGGGTTCTGGTCCGGGGTCTAAAAATCCTAAAGTTTGGTATGAACCCGAATTTTACAGTTTGGGTTCGCTCAATCCTATTCGTTAGCCATGTTTTAATCCAATTTTATATTTTTAGTTATTTTAAACATATGTACACTGCTCAAAAAAATAAAGGGAACACAAAAATAACACATCCTAGATCTGAATTAATTAAATAGTCTTCTGAAATACTTTGTTCTTTACATAGTTGAATGTGCTGACAACAAAATCACACAAAAATAAAAAAATGGAAATCAAATTTTTCAACCCGTGGAGGTCTAGATTTGGAGCCCCCCTCAAAATTAAAGTGGAAAAACACACTACAGTCTGATCCAACTTTGATGTAATGTCCTTAAAACAAGTCAAAATGAGGCTCAGTAGTGTGTGTGGCCTCCACGTGCCTGTATGACCTCCCTACAACGCCTGTGCATGCACCTGATGAGGTGGCGGACGGTCTCCTGGGGGATCTCCTCCCAGACCTGGACTAAAGCATCTGCCAACTCCTGGACAGTCTGTGGTGCAATGTGACGTTGGTGGATAGAGCGAGACATGATGTCCCAGATGTGCTCAATTGGATTCAGGTCTGGGGAACGGGCGGGCCAGTCCATAGCATCAATGCCTTCATCTTGCAGGAACTGCTGACACACTCCAGCCACATGAGGTCTAGCATTGTCTTGCATTAGGAGGAACCCAGGGCCAACCACACCAGCATATGGTCTCACAAGGGGTCTGAGGATCTCATCGTGGTACCTAATGGCAGTCAGGCTACCTCTGGCGAGCACATGGAGGGCTGTGCGGCCCTCCAAAGAAATGCCACCCCACACCATTACTGACCCAATGCCAAACCGGTCATGCTGGAGGATGTTGCAGGCAGCAGAACGTTCTCCACGGCGTCTAAAGACTCTGTCACCTCTGTCACATGTGCTCAGTGTGAACCTGCTTTCATCTGTGAAGAGCACAGGGCGCCAGTGGCGAATTTGCCAATCTTGGTGTTCTCTGGCGAATGCCAAACGTCCTGCACGGTGTTGGGCTGTAAGCACAACCCCCACCTGTGGACGTTGGGCCCTCATATCACCCTCATGGAGTCTGTTTCTGACCGTTTGAGCAGACACATGCACATTTGTGGCCTGCTGGAAGTCATTTTGCAGGGCTCTGGCAGTGCTCCTCCTGTTCCTCCTTGCACAAAGGTGGAGGTAGCGATCCTGCTGCTGGGTTGTTGCCCTCCTATGGCCTCCTCCACGTCTCTTGATGTACTGGCCTGTCTCCTGGTAGCGCCTCCATGCTCTGGACACTCCGCTGACAGACACAACAAACCTTCTTGCCACAGCTCGCATTGATGTGCCATCCTGGATAAGCTGCACTACCTGAGCCACTTGTGTGGGTTGTAGACTCCGTCTCATGCTACCACTAGAGTGAAAGCACCGCCAGCATTCAAAAGTGACCAAAACATCAGCCAGGAAGCATAGGAACTGAGAATTGGTCTGTGGTCACCACCTGCAGAACCACTCCTTCATTGGGGGTGTCTTGCTAATTGCCTATAATTTCCACCTGTTGTCTACCCATTTATACAACAGCATGTGAAATTGATTGTCACTCAGTGTTGCTTCCTAAGTGGACAGTTTGATTTCACAGAAGTGTGATTGACTTGGAGTTACATTGTGTTGTTTAAGTGTTCCCTTTATTTTTTTGAGCAGTGTATTTGACATTTATTTGTACTGGCCTGCAGTAAAATAGATATCCAAATGACCGTCTAATATACCTCCAGCCACATAATCACTTGATCTTTTCTGTACAGTGAATGCCTAGTGTTTGGGGCCTGTACTCCAGTGGGATACAGTAAATTTGTTATTCAGTGACCGCATAATGTACCTCGAGCCACATAATCACAATTTCTTTTATGTCATGTGAATGTCTAATTTTTAGTGCCCGTACTCCTATGGCCTAAAATAAAAAATTTCTAGACACATAAAAATGGCCCATGATTAACCACCTCAGCCCCTATAGCTTAAACACCCTTAAAGACCAGGCCACTTTTTACACTTCTGACCTACCCTACTTTCACCGTTTATTGCTCGGTCATGCAACTTACCACCCAAATGAATTTTACCTCCTTTTCTTCTCACTAATAGAGCTTTCATTTGGTGGTATTTTATTGCTGCTGACATTTTTACTTTTTTTGTTATTAATCGAAATTTAACGATTTTTTTGCAAAAAAAATGTAATTTTTCACTTATTTTTTGCAAAAAAAAATACATCCATATATAAATTTTGCTCTAAATTTATTGTTCTACATGTCTTTGATAAAAAAAAAATGTTTGGGTAAAAAAAAAAAATGGTTTGGGTAAAAGTTATAGCGTTTACAAACTATGGTACAAAAATGTGAATTTCCGCTTTTTGAAGCAGCTCTGACTTTCTGAGCACCTGTCATGTTTCCTGAGGTTCTACAATGCCCAGACAGTACAAACACCCCACAAATTACCCCATTTTGGAAAGTAGACACCCTAAGGTATTCGCTGATGGGCATAGTGAGTTCATAGAACTTTTTATTTTTTGTCACAAGTTAGCGGAAAATGATGATTTTTTATTTTTTTTCTTACAAAGTCTCATATTCCACTAACTTGTGACAAAAAATAAAAAGTTCTATGAACTCACTATGCCCATCAGCGAATACCTTGGGGTGTCTTCTTTCCAAAATGGGGTCACTTGTGGGGTAGTTATACTGCCCTGGCATTCTAGGGGCCAAAATGTGTGGTAAGGAGTTTGAAATCAAATTCTGTAAAAAAATGGCCGGTGAAATCCGAAAGGTGCTCTTTGGAATGTGGGCCCCTTTGCCCACCTAGGCTGCAAAAAAGTGTCACACATGTGGTATCTCCGTACTCAGGAGAAGTTGGGGAATGTGTTTTGGGGTGTCATTTTACATATACCCCTGCTGGGTGAGAGAAATATCTTGGCAAAAGACAACTTTTCCCATTTTCTTTATTCAAAGTTGGCATTTGACCAAGATATTTATCTCACCCAGCATGGGTATATGTAAAATGACACCCTAAAACACATTCCCCAACTTCTCCTGAGTACGGCGATACCACATGTGTGACACTTTTTTGCAGCCTAGATGCGCAAAGGGGCCCACATTCCTTTTAGGAGGGCATTTTTAGACATTTGGATACCAGACTTCTTCTCACGCTTCGGGGCCCCTAAAATGCCAGGTCAGTATAAATACCCCACATATGACCCCATTTTGGAAAGAAGACACCCCAAGGTATTCAATGAGGGGCATGGCGAGTTCCTAGAATTTTTTTTTTTTGGCACAAGTTAGCGGAAATAGATTTTTTTTTTTGTTTTTTCGCACAAAGTCTCCCTTTCCGCTAACTTTGGACAAAAATTTCAATCTTTCATGGACTCAATATGCCCCTCAGCGAATACCTTGGGGTGTCTTCTTTCCAAAATGGGGTCATTTGTGGGGTGTTTGTACTGTCCTGGCATTTGAGGGTCTCCGCAATCATTACATGTATGCCCAGCATTAGGAGTTTCTGCTATTCTCTTTATATTGAGCATACGGGTAATGAGATTTTTTTTTTCCGTTCAGCCTCTGGGCTGAAAGAAAAAATGAACGGCACAGATTTCTTAGTTTGCATCGATCAATGTGGATGAAAAAATCTCTGCCAAAAAAAAAAAATGAAGGGGAAAGGCGTCTGCCAGGACATAGGAGCTCCGCCCAACATCCATACCCACTTAGCTCGTATGCCCTGGCAAACCCGATTTCTCCATTCACATCAATCGATGTGAATGAATAAATCATTGCCGGGATTTTTTATATTTTTTTATATACAAAGTGTTTGCCAAAGTATATGAACACCGCCACCTCCTCAGCTCATATGCCTCGCCAAATGTATCTTACTGCAGAGGAGAAATCTCGTCTTGCAGCGCCGCATACACCGACTTGTGTGTAATCTGACAGCAGCGCAATGCTTCTGTCAGAATGCACATCAGTGCTGCAGCTAGTCGATCGGTTGGTCCACCTGGAAGGTAAAAAAAACAAAAGAAAAAACCAGGCCGCAACGCAATAAGTTTATTAACTTTATAATAACTTTTGAACATAACATATAAACTTTATTGAACTGAACGTTAACTTTTATACTTACCGGTGATTTTTTTTTTTACCTTTATAGAACAAACCTCTCCTTCCCCATGGGACAATGTGCAAAGCGCAAATCGCCCAAAGATGTGGCGAAGTACGTTATGCACTTTATCCCAGGTGAAAGGAGAGGTTTGCAGCAGCTGTGAGTAAAAAGGCCCTAATAGCCCTGTGTGCCTGTCCTGTGAGATGCAATCCCTATGCTAAGTGTACCTGTGTGTGGTACTTCCGGAAACACTCTCCTAAGCATAGGGCAGGGTGGTCAGGACAGTCAGGACAGAAATAGCGGGTGTCACGCCTTATTCCACTCCTGCTACAGACACAACATTTTTTTCGGGGTGGCGGTTGGGTTGAGGTACCAGGAACGACACTGGGGAAATGTCGCTCGTGTAGACGGCTAACTACACTGGTGGTTGTGCCACGGAACCTCCTGGATACAGGAGGTTCTCGATGATCTCTTCCTGAAATTTGAGGAAGGATCGTGTTCTCCCAGCCTTACTGTAGAGAACAAAACTATTATACAGAGCCAATTGAATTAAATATACAGACACCTTCTTATACCAGCGTCTGGTGCGTCGGGAAACTAAATAGGGAGCCAACATCTGGTCATTGAAGTCCACCCCCCCCCATGAGCGCATTATAGTCATGGACTGAGAGGGGCTTTTCAATGTCACGGGTTGCCCTTTCAATTTGGATTGTCGTGTCAGCGTGAATGGAGGAGAGCATGTAAACGTCACGCTTGTCTCTCCATTTCACCGCGAGCAGTTCTTCGTTACACAAGGCAGCCCTCTCCCCCCTTGCAAGACGGGTGGTAACGAGCCGTTGGGGGAAGCCCACGCGACTAGTTCGCACGGTGCTACAGGCGCAAATCTGTTCTAGAAACAAATGCCTAAAGAGGGCCACACTTGTGTAAAAATTGTCCACATAAAGATGGTACCCCTTGCCGAATAAGGGTGACACCAAATCCCAGACTGTCTTCCCACTGCTCCCCAGGTAGTCAGGGCAACCGACCGGCTCCAGGGTCTGATCTTTTCCCTCATAAATCCGAAATTTGTGGGTATAGCCTGTGGCCCTTTCACAGAGCTTATACAATTTGACCCCATACCGGGCACGCTTGCTTGGGATGTATTGTTTGAAGCCAAGGCGCCCGGTAAAATGTATTAGGGACTCGTCTACGCAGATGTTTTGCTCTGGGGTATACAAATCTGCAAATTTGTGGTTGAAATGGTCTATGAGGGGCCGAATTTTGTGGAGCCGGTCAAAAGCTGGGTGGCCTCTGGGACGGGAGGTGGTGTTGTCGCTAAAATGCAGGAAACGCAGGATGGTCTCAAATCGTGTCCTGGACACAGCAGCAGAGAACATGGGCATGTGATGAATTGGGTTCGTGTCCCAATATGACCGCAATTCATGCTTTTTAGTTAGACCCATGTTGAGGAGAAGGCCCAGAAAAATTTTAAGTTCGGAAACTTGGACTGGTTTCCACCGGAAAGGCTGGGCATAATAGCTTCCCGGGTTGGCGGCTATAAATTGTGTGGCATACCGATTTGTTTCTGCCACGACTAAGTCCAAGAGCTCCGCAGTCAAGAACAGCTCAAAAAATCCCAGGGCCGAACCGATCTGAGCTGTCTCAACCCGAACTCCAGACTGGGCGGTGAAAGGGGGAACTACAGGTGCGGCTGAAGTTGGTGACTGCCAATCAGGGTTTGCCAGCACCTCAGGGACTCTAGGGGCTCTACGGGCCTGTCTGTGTGGTGGCTGCGACAGGGTCTACAGCACGTGCCACCGTACCAGCTTCAACTGCCCTTCTGGTGCTCGCTACTTCACCATGTTGTACGGAAGTGCTGGTACTAGGTCCAGGAAGGGCTGCGCTGCTGGTGTATGCCTCACCACGTGATCCAGCAGCGCCAGCCCCACTCTGCTGCTCTTGAAGCGGATCCTGCGCAACCTGTGGTCTAGCGACACGGGGCCGGGTAC
The DNA here is from genome assembly GCF_905171765.1 of Bufo bufo. Taxonomy (NCBI): domain Eukaryota; kingdom Metazoa; phylum Chordata; class Amphibia; order Anura; family Bufonidae; genus Bufo; species Bufo bufo. The sequence continues at coordinate 174,708,739 of NC_053390.1, read as the reverse complement.
GCCTGTTTCTATCAGGGACCTCCACCTCCTCGTCTGAACTTTGGGTCAGAGAGCCACTGCTTTCTACAGGTTCATATTCTGACCCGCTAGATTTGTCAGATGAGGGTTCCCATTCCTCATCCGACTGGGTCAGAATCCTGTAGGCCTCTTCAGAAGAATACCCCCTGTTTGACATTTGGGCAACTAAATTTAGGGGTATTCCCTGAGACTACCCAAGAAAAAGAGCAAGCCTGTCTTACAAAGGGGAGGCTAGCGAAGTACCGGAGGCCGCTGCGGTTGATAAAAAAATATCAAAACTGATTTTTTTTTTATCGCCGCAGTGCGTGTAAAGTGAATGTGCAGTGATCAAAAAAAATACATTTTTTGTCACTGCGGTGGGGCGGGCGTGGGTGAACGCACGTGTGGGAGACCGATCACGCCTGATCGGGCAAACACTGCGTTTTGGTTGGAGGGCGAGCTAAGGTGACACTAATACAATTATAGATCTGACCGTGATCAGTTTTGATCACTTACAGATACTATAAAAGTACAAATGCTGATTAGCGATACGCTAATCAGCGAATAAAAGTGACTGCAGTGCGGTGGGCTGGGCGCTAACTGATCCCTAAACTACCTAACCAAGGGGCCTAAACTAATCCTAAAACCTAACAGCCAATACTAGTGAAAAAAAAAAAGTGACAGTTTGCACTGATCACTTTTTGTCTTTCACTAAGTGATTGACAGGGGGCGATCAAGGGGTTAATTTGGATGATGGGGGTGATGGAAGGTGATCTGGGGCTAAGGACAGTGTTTGGTGGGTACTCACAGTTCAGTCTGCTCCTCTGCTGGATCCAACCGACGAAAAGGACCAGCAGAGGAGCAGAGAAGCCATATAACAGATCATATTTACTAATATGATCTGTTATATGGCTTGTGATTCGATTTTTTAAAAATCAGCAACCTGCCAGCAACGATCATTGGCTGGCAGGTTGCTGATGCAATACTCCTCGAACTTTTGCCGGCCCGCGATGCGCGGGCCGGCTGTGACCGAAATCTCACGTCTCGCGAGAGGACGCGCCGGCGCGTCCAGGAGGAATGAATCAACCACCTCCAGGACGCGTCGCTGCGTTCGGTGGTCCGAAGGTTGTTAAAATACATATTTTTGGGGGGAATTTTTGTCATTGATCCCCCTCTAGTATGTTACTGTCTGTTGTGGGATTATTTGTGCACTTGTAGTAAGTATTTGGTGGGTGCAAAGCTGAAGGTTTTTCAGGTTCGCATGCTATTAAAGTGAATGGGGCCCCGCCACGAACTTGCGGTTCGCGAATCGTCCTGGCCGATGTTCGTCCATCACTATGGACCACCACATCAGAGCCACGGTTCTCCAAGGACACTTTATGGTGACACTGCATATGTTGACGCTGGGCCGTGGTGTCTACATTGGCACCCTGGCCACTCTTCACCTTCTGCCCACATATTCTACATATGGCCATGTTAATCTCCTCTGGCAAAAAACTGCCACACCGTCGAGTTGGTGATTTTCCCCCCAATGGTCCGCTCTGACTGAGTGCTACTGCCACTGCCTCCGTGAACCCCTGCACCACTACTTTCCGGGCAGATAGGCTTTACTGCACAACGGCAAATATAACTTTTATTTTGCTCCTAATACACGACAAAAAAGGCTTTAGAATATATAACTGCATTGCTGAACGGCAAATATTACTTTTTTTTTTGCCACTAATATACACCAAAAAGGGCTGTCATTTTCTCACTTCAACTGCTAATAGGCCCTTTTTTCTCACTTTTACACGCCAAAAAATGCTTTATAACATATAACTGCAACGCTGAACGGAAAATAATATTTGTTTTGACACTAATACACGCCAAAAAAGGCTTTAGAACATATAACTGCACCGCTGAACAACAAATTCCCACCTCTAAACGCCAAAAAAGGCTTTAGAACATATAACTGCACCACACAAGGGCTAATAAGAAATATAAATATTTCCTAGTAATACAACCTGTTAATGGCTGTATCACACAGCACTTGCACCCCAATAACAAGCAAGGTTTGCTGGAATTAGAGGTATCATTTATTGCAAACCTGAAAGCAGCAGTATAATGGCAATTTGGATCCCCAGTCAGTGCAGTAAGGTGTAATAGGATTGTTCCTATTACCCAGGCTGTACCCTCCCCTATTGAACCCTGTTCTCCTTTTATAGTGGGGAATAATTCCTTCCAGTCCTTGCCCTACACTTTTAATGCTCTTTCCCTGAACTTCTATTCAGCAAAATAAAAATTTTAAAGTCTTTCCTAGCACTGTCCCTAGCCAAAAAATCTAATTTATATACTTACAGCAATTATAAGTGGCACCTTGTGAAAAGTTATAAATGTTAACTGATTTCCATGTTCTTAATAAATTAGAACAGAAAAAAAAATTGTTTGTTTACTTGAAAAGGTCACATTTAAATGATTCTGCAGATGGTTCATGGCCATCTGGTAGGAATATTTTTTCCCCATAAAATGCCAAATATAATACCAAACTTCAATTTTTCCACAGATTATTTTTACTAAAATATGCATATTTGGGGTTATGTGTCAAACTGGTGTAAAGTAGAACATTTATGATATAATATTCCAGACTCTATCAGATTCTCAGTGATAGATATTGAAATTTTCCTAAATTTTTCGGAGCAAAACAGTATTTTACATAGATATATGTAATAAAGGAAAAGTCAATACTATTGCTTATGTCCAAGGCTTCTTCTTTGACTGGCAGCTCCTGGAAGGTGTAAGAAAGTTATTTGCTATGAAGCGGATCTAAAATGGCTAACAAAAAAATGATTAAAAGTACTTTTTCTCTAGAATAAAGCAATGGATTGCTACAGTAAGTGAAAGGTATCATTACATTCAGCTGAGCTAGTCCTACAGGCAGCGTGCCTGATTTAAAAGTGCATTTTTGGGCTACAGAATCCCTTTAACCTCATTGTTAAGTACCTCTCACTGGGAGCCACAAGAACCCAGTCAACAGAAGTTGGTCTTTTTGTTTCTTCTTGTGGACATATAGTTCAAATTGCAGTTATACAGAATTGTGCTATTCAAAACAACAACAAAAAGCAAAATGTAGAGAAAAAATGATCATAATGCAATTAATAAATAAATAGAATTTATCATATATTTGGATATAACATAATATGTTTTATTTCTATAAAACAAAGAAACAAGAATAAAATAATAAAGCATAAATGCAGTTTCTGGAGCTATTAATTTAGTCAAGATGTTAAGATTTTAAAATAAAAGTTTTTGTTTTCACAAATGATGTAATTGTGTTGCTTCAATCTACTTAACCAGCGAACAATTAATTGGAAAGGCAGGAACTAAATCAATGGATCCTTCCTTAACCCTTAACCTATCAAGAAAACAGGATGCATCCATTAATGACCCTGTACATGAGCTCATATGGCCACTTTTCAGAAAGACAAGTGGACTGTCATGACTTGTGGAACCAGCTTGCGCTGTAGGTCAGGGCACATGCATGTGGCTCTGATTTATTTACTCTTTAGTCCTATTTGGAGCATTTTATCTTATTTGTTGGGTTCAGGTTTTCAGTTTTTTTTTTCTGTAAGTGAAGTGATGATCAAATTGCTTCATTTTTATAATATGTCTGCCATTGACCTAACTGAAAAAGGGGCATGATGTGGCTGATATGGATGGATGCAAACAAATGCACTTAGTCATCAGTTTGAGTCACATAGAAATATAACTCTACCGTAATGGCCCCAATTTCTTATCTTAAAAAATCTGCTTACTGTCTACTCTAGAAGGATTGCTTTCTCCATATCATTCCTACAGATGCTGGTACACTGGAAAAAATGTTTCAATATTACATCTGCAAACAGCAGAAAGCAGTGGGGTTTGTAAATAATTGTCTCTTCCTGAGGAATAATATTTGAAAGTTAACTAAAGTAAATGCTGCTGTGCTGTCCCTTCCCATGCTGGTTACTAGAGATTAGTGATGAGCGGCAGGGGCAATATTCAATATACCTGCTTCCACAAAATACTGAATAAGGGGCTTGATATACCTGCTTCCACAAAATACAGATTGAGGGGTGCGATATACCTGCTTCCATAAAATATTGATTAAGGGGTTCTATATACATGCTTCCACAAAATACTGATTAAAGGGATTTATATACCTGCTTCCACCAAATATTGATTGAGGCCTGCGATATGCCTGCTTCTGCAAAATACTGATTAAGGGGTGTGATATACCTGCTTCCACAAAATACAGATTGACGGGTGCAATATAATAGCTTCCACCAAATATTGATTAAGGAGTTCTATATACCCGCTTCCACAAAATACTAATTAAGGGATTTTATTTACCTGCTTCCACCAAATACTGATAGAGGACTAGGATACACCTGCTTCCACAAAATACTGATTAAGGGGATTGATATACATGCTTCCACAAAATACTGATTAAAGGGATTGATGTACCTGCTTCCACCAAATATTGATTGAGGCCTGCGATACACCTTCTTCCACAAAATACTGATTAAGGGGTTTGATGTCCTTGCTTCCAACAAATAGTGATTCATACACACTCCCACCCTATAACAAAACCCGATCTGACAGCCATTTTACATTTTCTGTTTTGCAAGTGTAGGAAGGGGTTGCTTTGTGGAGCAGGGACACACTGTTAGGGACACCAAATGCTAGCTAATTGGGCCGCAAAAGTCCTTTTATGGACTGGTATAGTCCATAAAGGTGTGATACACTGAGGGGTGTGATATACTTATACTTTCTATGTAAGAAAGTATATTATATTATAGTGCATTTGTATTGTGCAGCAGTTGTGTGCGGTTCTGCTGCGATACTGCAGCTATATAGAGGGACAAACGCTATTGGAATAACTAATTGCAACTGGTGTGATATACCTATTGCCCCCCAAAAAACGGATTGAGGGGTGTAATATACCTATAATATACTTTCTAACATAGAACGAATATAGTGCATTTGCATTGTGCAGCAGCGCTATTGGAACAACTATTTGCAATGGGTATGATATACATTTTGCCCCCAAAAAAATGATTGAGGGGTGCAATATACCTGCTTCCACAAAATACTGATTAAGGGGTTTGATATAACTGCTTCCATAAAATACTGACTGAGGCCTACGATATACCTGCTTCCACAAAATACTCATTGAGTGGTGCGATATACTGTGCCTACTTCCACAAAATACAGATTGAGGAGTGCGATATACCTGCTTCCACTAAATATTGATTAAGGGATTCTATATACCTGTTTCTACAAAATACTGATTAAGGGGTGCAATATACCTGCTTCCAAAAAAATACAGAATAAGGGGTTTGATATACCTGCCTCCACAAAATGCAGATTGATTGTTGCGATATACATGCTTCCATAAAATATTGATTAAGGGGTTCTACATGCATGCTTCTGCAAAATACTAATTATGGGGATTGATATGCCTGCTTCCACCAAATATTGATAGAGGCCTTTGATATACCTGCTTCTGCAAAATACTGAATAAGGGGTGTGATATACCTGCTTCCACAAAATACAGATTGAGGGGTGCAATATAATAGCTTCCACCAAATATTGATTTAGGGGTTCTATTTACCTATTTCCACAAAATACTGATTTAGGGGTGCAATATACCTGCTTCCACAAAATACTGATAAAGTGGTTTGATATTCCTGCTTCCAGCAAATACTGATTGTAGGGTGCGATATACCTGCTTCCACTAAATATTGATTAAGGAGTTCTATTTACCTGCTTCCACAAAATACTAATTAAGGGCTTTAATATATCTGCTTCCACCAAATACTGATTGAGGCCTATGATACACCTGCTTCCATAAAATACTGATTGAGGGGAATGATTTACATGCTTCCACAAAATACTGATTAAGGGGATTGATATACCTGCTTCCACCAAGTATCAACTGAGGCCTACGACACACCTGCTTCCACAAAATACTGATTAAGGGGTTTGATATACCTGCTTCCACCAAATATTGATTGAGGCCTACGACACACCTGCTTCCACAAAATACTGATTAAGGGGTTTGATATACCTGCTTCCACCAAATATTGATTGAGGCCTGCGATACACCTGCTTCCACAAAATTCAGATTAAGGGGTTTGATATCCCAGCTTCCACCAAATACTGAATGAGGGTTGTAATATTCCTGCTTCCACAAAATACAGATTGAGGTTTGCAATATACCTGCTTTCATAAAATATTGATTAAGGGGTTCTATATACATGCTTCCACAAAATACTGATTGAGGCGTGCGCTATACCTACTTCCACAAAATACTGAATAAGGGGTTTGATATACCTGCTTCCACCAAATATTGATTTAGGCCTACGATATGCCTGCTTCTGCAAAATACTGATAAAGGGGTGTGATATCTGCTTCCACAAAATACAGATTGAAGGGTGCAATATAATAGCTTTTACCAAATCTTGTGATTAAGTGGTTTTATTTACCTACTTCCACAAAATATTGATTTAGGGGTGCGATATACCTGCTTCCACAAAATACTGATTAAGGGGTTTGATATTCCTGCTTTCACAAAATACTGATTGTGGGGTGCGATATACCTGCTTCCACTAAATATTGATTAAGGAGTTCTATATACCTGCTTCCACAAAATGCTAATTAAGGGGCTTAATATACCTGCTTCCACCAAATACTGATTGAGGCCTATGATACACCTGCTTCCACAAAATATTGATTAAGGGGATTGATATACATGCTTCCACAAAATACTGATTAAGTGGATTTATATACCTGCTTCCACCAAATATTAATCGAGGCCTGCGAAACAACTGCTTCCACAAAATACTGAATAAGGGGTTAGAAAGGGACTCGAGACCCATAGTGTCTCTGCACATTATAAAAAGTTCCATCAAAAAGATCCCGTTGGCCTCAAATTTTGTGGTGTGGAATTAGTGAAACGCCACTGGCGAGGAGGTAATCCCGCCACACAGATTAATAAAAGGGAGGCTCAATGGATTTACGAAATGAATACATTGCAGCCACATGGACATAACATTGAATGGGACATTAAATCGGTCTGCATGGTCTGATCTTTTAGAATATATTATATGTTTTTATTTGTAAGCAAGTTTTGAGAATATTATACATATTTAATACTATTTTTATATTGATTGTATTTTATTGTAATTCCTTAATATGTTGTATGCAAGCTATTAGAGCTAATTTTTAGCATTTATATTTATGGTACATAATTATAATGTTTAAACACATTGCCGGACAAACGGAAGTCCGTACTTGTTCCGGGGTTAAGGGTTGTTATATACCTGTTGACCTTTAGCGGCGTTTGCACCGCAGCCCCTGACGAAGCTAAGTGCGAAACCCGGGTCGGGCATTTTTATACGCATGTGAAAACTGTGCATTTTGTAAGTAGAATAAAACTTTCTTACCTCAAAGTCTTGAGGGTATTGCACCATCTTTTTTGTCCTTTATAAAGGTAATCCAGACCGGTTTGGAGCAAGCGGTTGGTGCCTCAAAGCGAGATCTGACTACATGTTGGAGGCGGATAACAGGTCCATCGCATGTGGAATATAGATGCGAGGCAGCGGTCTTTGTATATGCTTAGCAAAGCAAAGGGTTGCTGAAAATTCACGTGTTGAATATAGACTTGTGACATCTGTCTATGTACAAGCGTAATATGGACTTGTGATATCCACTTTGTAGCAGATTATGAACTTGGCTTTTTGTCTTTATGGTTCCAAGTAACAAACACTTTCATACATTGCTTTAGATATAGCGCGGTACTTGTATCTTGTTTTATTTTGTATTAAGCAGTTTTAACCTACCCCATTAAGGGCACCGCAGCTTTTAGTCCAATAGTCCATACCCACTATCTTGCTTTGTCAAGGGGTTTAATGTCCCTGCTTCCACCAAATATTGATTGAGGCCTGCGATACACCTGCTTCCACAAAATTCGGATTAAGGGGATTGATATCCCTGCTTCCACCAAATACTGATTGAGGCTTGCAATATACCTGCTTCCACCAAATATTGATTGAGGCCTACGATACACCTGCTTCTACAAAATACTGATTGAGGGGTACGATATGCCTGCTTCCAAAAAATACTGATTAAGGGGTTTGATACACCTGCTTCCACAAAATACTGATTGAGGGGTGCGATATACCTGCATCCACAAAATACTGTATAAGGGGTTTGATTTACCTGCTTCCACAAAATACAGATTGAGGGTTGCAATATACCTGCTTTCACCAAATATTGATTAAGGGGTTCTATATACCTGTTTCTGCAAAATACTGATTAAGGGGATTGATATAACTGCTTCCACCAAATATTAATTGAGGCCTGCGATACACCTGCTTCCACAAAATATAGATTGAGGGGTGCGATATACCTGCTTCTATCAAATATTGCTTGAGGGGTTCTATATACCTCATTCACTGACCAAAGGAACAGTGTGAAGGAAATAGTAAAACTACGTCTTTATTGAAACTTGATTAAAATGTGAACAGGAGAGAAAACTCTTACCTAATAAAAACCTTCCAATTGAAAAACATATATCCACACGAATACAGGCGGCAGATAACACTGCACCAGCAGGTCTAATGCGATTGCGCAAGACCTAACCTGCCCTGTCACTCAGGTGTGAACACAAGTCAATTTGGGAAACCACGTAAGTGGAACCTACTACAACCGTGTGTTGGCCCGCAAATACATCCCACAACAGTATGACACTAGGCAGTAAACACTGCTCTAAGATACTGAGCATTGTTAAATCACTCTTGTGCATACAAGGCGGGAGTATTCACCATGGTGTAAGTGGCAATGAATGCAAATGCTCAATTGTCTGGCTATGCCACTAAATTACTTGCCCTAGAAATGTTTTAACCCCTTGATAAACCTCTTCCCATGCGAAGCAGTTGCGACCTGTAAGTCAACGCACATGCCCACTGTGACGTATGGTGCAAGTGCTGTCATCCACTACCCCATGAGCACAAATCATGTGAGTTATTTACTAGGCAACCCTATGAAACTAGTGATGCCTGGATGTGAGAACACTGTTTGATAAACATCTGCCCACACTCAGCAGAGGGCTGAAATTGCAGGCCACTGCTGCGCTGTTAACACGAATCAAACAGACTAAACCTGGCTGTAGGTATCATAAGTTTGTCCCCACTAACAGCTCTACATGTTTCACCATTTTGGGCTCATCAGGAGCAGATTAGATGTGGGGGTAGACAAACAACAAGAAAGCCGCCAGCCTCCGTCCAAAGGCAGCGGCAACAGCGCTACAATGGGCGTACTGCCCTGTGTCATACTGTTGTGGGATGTATTCATGGACCAACACACGATTGTAGTTTATTCCACTTACGTGGTTTCCCAAATTTACTTGTGTTCACACCTGAGCGACAGGGCAGGCTGGGTCTTACGCAATCATAATAGACCAGCTGGTGCCGTTTTATTTGCCACCTGTATTCGTGTGGATATATGTTTGTCAATTGGGAGGTTTTTATATTAGGTAAGAGTTCTCCCTCCTGTTCACATTTTAATCAATTTTCAATAAAGACGTAGTTTTACTATTTCCTTCACAATGTTCCTTTAGACAGTGAATGATATTTGAAAAGGGTGGAACGTAAACCACTAATTATTTGTCAGTGAATTGGTTCTATATACCTGCTTGCACAAAATACTGATTAAGGGGATTGATATAAATGCTGCAACCAAATATTGATTGAGGCCTTCGATACACCTGCTTCCACAAAATACTGATTAAGGAGTGAGATATACCTGCTTCCACCAAATATTGATTGAGGCCTAAGATACACCTGCCTCCACAAAATACTGATTAAGGGGATTAATATACCTGCTTCCACAAAATATTGATTATTAATCAGTATTTTGTGGAATCAGATGTACCACATGCCTCAATCAATATTTGGTGGAAGCAGGTATATCAATCTGCTTAATCAGTGATTAAGGGGATTGATATACCTGCTTTCACAAAATACTGATTAAGGAGTTCGATATACTGTCTTTCACCAAATACTGATTGAGGCCTGCGATATACCTTCTTCCACAAATACTGCTCTTCTCTAGGGACTTTGACACAAAGTCATTTTGAAAATGACAGGCAGAGGAAGAAGCAGGCCATTTCGCAGGGGTGGTAAGGGTTGGGCAGGTGTACCAGGCCAGAGCCTAGGTGGGTGCAATTACATCAAAGGACGCACCAGAGTTGGTTGAGTGGCTCACTCAGCCTTCCGCTTCTGCACCCTCCTCATCATCTGTATCTGCAACCTCCTCACTCTTCTGCTGTGTGCACCCCTAAAGACACCACCACCATAGTCCCTCCACTCGAGTCAGAGGAATTATTTTCTCATTCATTCCCAGACCTCACTGATGTGCAGCCATTCTTGGCATCAGATGAGGAAGAGGAGGTAGCAACGGCCGCCACCCAGCGGTCTGACGAGAGTACCCAGTCCAAGGAGTATGGTCCCTGCTGTTGCTGCCTACTCTGAGATCTCTAATGTCAGTGGTGGTGAAGGTGATGATGATGACATGTCGATGGACGTCACGTGGGTGCCCACAAAAGAGGAAGAGGAGGGGAGTTCAGAGGGAGAGATGGAGCAGCAGATAGGGAGGAGAAGGAGGAGAAGCAGGCAGAACTTGCAGTGCACAGGAGGCAAAAAGCAGACTGCAAATGTATCTGTAGCGAGCCATCAACCATGCACGGTCACATATTGCACTCCCAGGACGCGGGCACATGGCTCCGCAGTGTGTTTTTTTTTTTAACGTGTCTGCTGCTGACAATAGTGTTTCCATCTGCAGCCTGTGCTGTCAACGCATAAGTCGTGGTAAGCCCAACACTCCCACTGGGCTCCCATCACCGAGCCCAGTGGGAGCAACGCCGTCAGAACCCACAAAGCCACACTCCCAGCTCTCCACGTCTTGCCTCTTCTTCTCCTTCTCCTCTCTCCTCCCATTTGTCCTCCACTCCACCTTCCACGGTGCCGTTGTTGTGTTCATCTGGCAGAAGGCAGGCTTCTGTGGCCCAAATGTTCGAGCGTAAAAAGTGGATGACGCCGGATAACCCTCTTGCCCAACGGCTGACCAGTGGCTTGTCAGAACTGCTAGCCCGCCAACTACTGCCATATAAACTAGTGGACTTGAAGGCCTTTAGAAAATTTGTGGCCATTGACACACTGCAATGGAAAGTCCCCGGAAAGGAAATATTTCTCCCAGAAGGGCATTCCAAAGCTATATGGCCATGTTCAGCAGCAAGTGAATATATCTCTGGCACACAGTGTCATCTGACATCTGACCACAGACACGTGGTCTAGCAAACACGGGCAGGGAAGGTACATAACTTTTACTGCCCACTATGTGAACCTGTGAACCTTCTGATGGCCGTCAAGCATGTAACCCGTGGCAAGTGTGGATTTGGTGTTACCGCCATGGATTGCATGCAGGCCTGCCTCTTCTCCTCCTCCTACTCCATCTTCCGTCTCCTCCTCGGCTGACTCCTCCTTTTCCACTGCTACCGCATCTTCCGCTGTACCCCACAAGCTCCCCAGAACCTATTTGACATGCCAGGTGAGAGGTTACCATGCTTTGCTGCATCTCTTGTGCCTGGAAGCTAAGAGCCACACCGGTCCTGCACTGCTTTCAGCTCTGCGGTCACAGGCGGATTAGTGGCTAAACCCTCTCAATTTGACAGTTGGTAGTGGTGTGCGACAACTGTGTCAATCTGCTGAGCGCGTTGAAACAGGGCAAAATGACACAAGTGCCGTGCATGGCACACGTCCTGAACTTAGTTGTGCAAGTATTCGTTGCCAAATATCCCCGGGTCCAGGACGTCTTGCGGCCGGCCAGGAAAATCTCTGGCCATTTTAGAAGATCTTACAAGGCCATGGCTCGCCTTGCTGATGTTCAGTGGCAAAACCACCTGCCCGTCAGACGTCTGATTTGTGACAGCCCGACATGCTGGAATGCCACCTTGTATATGCTTGATAGGCTGCTCCAGCAGCAACGTGCCGTTAATGACTACCTATACAAACTCTGCGGCAGGGCAGGTTCTGGGGAGGTTGGTTTCTTTTCACCGTGCCAGTGGCTGCTCATGCGTGACGCATGCATACTTCTGCAACCATTTGATGAGATCACCAAACTGGTCAGTCGCAGCCAGGGCACTATCAGTGAAATCGTACCATATGCCTTCTTTCCGGAGTGTGCATTTCGTCGTGTCAATGATCAAGTGGTCGAGAAGCAGGAGTTCGAAGATGAGGAAGTCGCAATGCTGAATGAATTCCCAGGGGTGGATACTCCATCTGAGACATGTCAGCAGGAGTCTGAAGAGGAGTCAGAGGAGGATGGTGGCTGGGGGGAGGAGGAAGAGGAGGAGCAAGAAAAGCAGGCTTTGAGGGGGACTTTAAACTTTTCGGGGATCACTGGTGTTGTCCGTAGCTGGGGGGAGGAGACAGAGGACGACATTCTCTTGGGCAATGAGCAGGAGCCAGAGTGCTCCACCACTTGCAATTTAGTGCCAATGGGGGCCTTCATGCTCCAGTGTTTGAAAAGGGACCCCCGTATAAAAAGCACAAATGGCAAGGACCAGTACTGGGTGGCAACTTACTTAGACCCCCGGTACAAACACAAAATGTCAGACATTTTACCAGCATCACAGAGGGCTGTCAGAATGCAACATTTTCAGGCCTTGCTGCGAGAGATGCTGCATTCTGCTGTTGTGTGCGCTGGCAGAGGAATTTCCACCCATAGCGAAACAGGTGCGGGTACAAATCTTACCGCGCCTGCAAGAAGAGGGCGGTTTGAAGATGTATTGGTCGATTCAGATATGAGATCATTCTTGCAGCCAACCCATCGAGAGCCACCCTCCGGATCCAGCCTCAGGGAACGCCTAGACTGACAGGTGTCCGACTACATCGGGTTAACGGCCGATGTGGACGCTCTAAGAAGCAAGGAACTCCTGGACTACTGGGTGTGCAGGCTTGACCTGTGGCCAGAGCTGGCACAATTTGCCATGGAACTCTTGGCTTGCCCCTCGTCAAGAGTCCTGTCCAAAATGACGTTCAGCGCAGCAGGGGGGGGGGATCGTGATCGATAAGCGCACTCGTCTAGCTCACGACAGTGTGGACTACCTCACATTTCTAAAAATGAATGAGGCATGGATCTCGGAGGAATTCAACACCTTTGACGACCAAGTGTAATTGAATTTCCTCATGCCAGCCCACACATATCCGCCAGCACCCAGAACAAAGAATGGTCCTTATCTTATTTATATACAGCGGGATAAAAGGCCTTTTCTGTCAGGTGAATGCCTAAATTTTGGGGCCTGTACTCCCTTGGCATAAAATAAAATCTTTTTAGGCTCCAGCAGGGCACATTTTTGAGAGTTTCCCTTTAAGACGCATAAAAATGGCCCATCATTAAAATACATATCATTTGTGAGAATTTTTGCCATTGATCCCTCTGGTATGTCACTGTTCATGTTATGGGACTATTTGTGCACTTCTAGTAAGGATTTGGTGGTTGCAAATATGACCTGAAGGTTTTTCAGGTTTGCCTGCCATTAAAGTCAATGGGGTCCGCTGCGAACGCGCAGTTCGTGAATATTTAATGGCTAACGCGAGTTCGCGTTCGCGAATCATCCCAGAAGATGTTCGTCCATCACTACTTCTAGTTGCCTACAGCAATGACATGCTTGTTTACCCATGTAACTGCTGTAGCCATTCACTGACTTCAGTTGTTAGTGCTGTACACCACTGAGACCAGTGATTGCTGAAGTGATGGTTTATCATTAGAACCACATAAATGCTGCAGCCAAAGTAATCATCTTGAGCAGAGAATATTTATGTAGAATATAATACACTAGAGAAACTTTTAGGGATAGGAGGCCAATCAATTACTACTACTACTGCTACAGTCAATCACTGTCTTCAGTAGATTGTGCTGTACACCGCTAAGGCCAGTGATTGGCTGCATCAGTCAGCAAAGTAATCAAAGATGGTGAAGAGCACCAGAGCAAACTGGAAAGGTGGAAAATTAATAGGGCAAATAGACCTTATTTTATTCCCTTTTAAAGGGTTGTCAAGTTTTTTTTTATTTGTCTCCCAGCCAGCTGTACCTGTTGTGGGGATTTGCTCTGGTAGTTGGGATAAGCAGTTGAGGTACAGAGTCAAAGTACAAGTTTCTTAATTCAAATGTCTGTGTTTATTCACACATAAGGTCAAACAAAAAACACTCTGCAGTGTTGGTGTTTGTTTACACCGAGTAGAAAGTTCATGCTTAACAAAAAACGTCACCTTGTCGGCGGTTCTGTCTCCAGCAATCTAAATGCAGGCTTTAGGTGGCCTACTCTCCCAGCACAGATTTTCAGCCCAGCACAGGGCTCAGATCGCAACACATAGGGCATTCTCTGATGCTGAGCTCAGCTTCCATTTTAAGGATAGTCAGGTGCTGTCAAAACCCGGCCTGGAACGTGGGGAGTAGTCACCCACCCAGCACTTTGACTACTCCTAATAAGAGCCATTCCGGATCAGCTATTTACAGCCATACTAAATAGCAAAAGTGTCAATCAGCATTAACTGCCGCTGACACATGAAAATACCGTCTCTTACTTCACAGAGGCCAGGAACCTCGGTGACACATACCTACCATCAATGACAACCCCTTGTACCTTCCTACATACCTTCCCTCTTTGTTCAACACCGAGGGGGTGACCATACGCTAGACAGTATACCCGGGACAGGGCGTTTTCCTGTAACCGGTCTGCCCTGTGTTCCACCGAAAACTCAAAGTTCTGTAAAGAGAGAAACCACCAGGTGACTTGGGCATTTCTGTCCTTGGCCTGGCTTTCTCCCCAACAAATAATAGCAGAGAGATTCTAGTGCCCACTTGATAGCCAGGCACTCTTTCTCTACTATACTGTACCTGGTCTCGGCTGGGGTAAGCTTATGGCTGAGGAAGACAACAGGATGCTCCTCCCCGTTGACTTTCTGAGACAGTACAGCACTGAGGCCTATTTCAGAGGCATCAGTCTGTACTATAAACTCCTTTTTTAAATCGGGCGTCACCAAAACCGGGAACCCACACATGACCGACTTCAAAGCGGAGAAAGCCTTTTCCGCCTGATCATCCCAGTGAACCATGACTGACTTGCGTCCCTTCAAGAGCCCTGTCAAGGGTGCGCCCACTGTAGAAAAGTGGGGGACAAACCTTATATAATATCCCAACCTTCCCAGGAACAACTTTACTTGCCTAGTAGTGACAGGTCGGGGCCAATTCCGTATCGCCTCTATTTTGTTCACTAAGGGTTTGATGACTCTGCACCCAATGACATACCCCAGGTATTTTGTCTCCTCTAACTCTATCTCACATTTTTGGGGTTAGCTGTTAGTCCACCCTTTCGAAAGGAGTACACTACAGACTGTACCTTGGGTAGGTGACTTTCACAGAAGGTACTGTGGATGACAATATCGTGTAGGTAAGCCGAAGCGTACCAACAGTGTGGAAGCAGCACAATGTCCATGAGCCGTTGAAAGGTGGCAGGGGAGCCGTGCAGACCAAAGGGTAACACCTTATACTGATACAGCCTCTCTGGTGTGATGAAGGCAGTTTTCTCTTTGGCAGCCTCCATTAAGGGTACCTGCCAGTACCCTTTGGTGAGGTCCAAAACAGAAAAATATCGGGCTTGGCCTAAACTCTCAATAAGCTCATCCACCCGAGGCATGGGATACGCATCAAATTTGGAAATCTCATTTAGTTTGCTGAAATCGTTACAGAACCGCAACGTCCCGTCTGGCTTGGGAATCGAGACTATTGGACTGGCCCATTCACTTTTGGACTCCTCAATTACGTCTAGTTGTAGCATTAGCTGCACTTCTTCTGAGATGGCTTGTCGCCGAGTCTTAGGTAGCCGGTATGGTTTCAACCGGACTCTGGCCTGATGATCAGTGACAATGTCATGTTGGATGATAGAAGTTCGTCCAGGGAGGTCCAAGAACATGTCCGTGTTCCTGCTGACGAACTCCCTGGCCTCCTGAGTCTGTTTAGAGGAAAGGCTGTTAGCAATCTTCACTATGGCAACTGCTTCCCTTGTATCAGACCGTGGGGCTGGAACCTCTGGCTGTCATCTGTACTGGTCTCCCTATCTTTCCAAAGTTTGAGTAAATTCACATAGTATACCTGCTCTGGCTTTTGCCGCCCTGGCTGGTGTACCTTGTAGTTTACCTCACCAACTTTTTCAAGTACTTCATAGGGTCCCTGCCACCTAGCCAGGAACTTACTGCCGACCATCGGTTTCCAGAACCAAAACCCGATCTCCAGCGTTAAAGATCTGGACCCGAGCCTGCTGATTATAGACCCTACTGTGGGCTCGCTGGGCTGCTTCCATATGTTCCCTAACAAGCGGCAACACTGTCTCTATCCGCTCTTGAATATGGGTGACATAATCAATTACACTTTTATATGGTGTGGGTTGTTTTTCCCACGCCTCTTTGGCTATGTCCAACAGACCGCAAGGATGTCGGCCATATAGCAGTTTGAAAGGCGAGAACCCAGAAGTCTGGGGCACCTCTCGCACTGCGAACATGAGTTAGGGCAGAAGAAGGTCCCAATCCCTCCCATCCTTAGACACTACTCTTTTTAATATGTTTTTCAATGTTTGATTAAACCTTTCTACCAGGCCGTCCCTTTGCTAGATGATAAATGGACGTCCGTAGCGGTTTTATGTGCAGTAATTTACAGAGTTACCTCATGACCTTTGACATAAAATCACTCCCTTGGTTGGTCAGAACCTCTTTAGGTAGCCCCACTCGGAAAAACATCTCCATTAACTCCTTAGCTCTGAGTTTGGCCGATGTATGTCGCAGGGGCACCGCCTCCGGGTACCGAGTGGCATAGTCAAGCGATTCGCTTGAACGTAACCTCGATAATCAGGAGAGGTACCAGGGGACTACGGAAATGTGGCTGGGGACTAGTTATCTGGCAGGTTGGGCAATACTTAAAAAATTCTTTCACCTCTCTGAACACACTGGGCCATAAAACCGCTGTAGTATCCGGTCCTGCGTTTTCTGCCATCACAGGTGTCCCCCAAGAACATGTTGGTGGGCTAGCTTCAACATAAACTTGCGATACGCCTTGGGTACCACCAGCTGTTCAACATGCTCACCTCGTAGTTGGTTTACGCGATACAACATCATCTGATGAACCGGGAAACAGGGAAACACTGACTCGGCTCCCGGTTGTTGAGGTTCACTATCAACTATTACAACATTTTCCCAGGCCCGAGATAGTGTTGGGTCCCGATGCTGTGCTGTACCAAAATTTTCCCCCGAGACGTTGAGTTCTGCCAACTCAGGACCTGGAGGCAAATCCTCCACGTCTCCCACCATTACACTCAGCGGGGTTGTCTCCCCCTCTTCCACTGAAGTGGCCGCCACCCCTACCGCTGGGCTTTCGGTCTCAGGTTCCCAGGGTTCTGGCCTCCCCCATGAGCAAAGCCACTCTACTGGGGTTATGCCACTCTCAAAGGTATCGGTAACTTTCACATTAGATGAACAATTTTACAATTTAAAAACAGGCACTCACCATCTGACAGCTACATTTTTTTTATTTTAATAAAATAAAAAATAAAAAGATCTTCTGCTCTGATTCCCGAACTCTTGAGCATCCACAATCACAAGAAGATTACGGTGGGGAACAGCAATTACTGTTTAATGAGGTGGATGATGACGAGACACAGTTGCCAATAACTCAACGGCAATTACTGTCTCAAGAGATTGATGAAGAGGATGAGACACAGTTGTCAATCACTGAGGTAGTGGTCAAGTCAACAAGTCAGAAGGATGAGCAGAGTGAGGAAGTGGAAGATAAGGTGGTGGACGATGAAGTTACTGACCCAACCTGGGAAGGTGGAAAGCCGAGCGAGGACAGCAGTACAGAGGGGGAGGGATCTGCTGCACCGAAAAAGGATGGAAGAGGCAGTGGGGTGACAAAAGGGAGAAGGCAGGCCACAACAAACAGGCCCGCAACTGTTCCACGGAACACCCCCTTGTGGAAATCTCCCTTGCCAAGGGGTAGGTGTTCTGACGTATGGCACTTTTTTGAGGAAAGTGCGGACGACAAAAGAATAGTTCTTTGCAACCTGTGCCATATCAAAATGAGCTGGGGTGTGAACACTAGCAACCTTAGCACCACCAGCATGATCCGCCCCATGCCATCCAATCACCGTAATAAGTGGGACGAACGCCTGGGTTCACAATCTGTGTCTGCAGGTAACATCACTGCCTACTTTTCCCCTGTGTTATGTGCTGGCCAATCCCCTGTCGAAGGAGCAGGCCCGGATGCCTCCCGCCCTGCACCTTGACCTTCGCATGCACCATCAGCAACCACATTCACTTCCGTGTCCCAGCGCAGCGTCCAAATGTCCTTACCCCAGGCATTTGAATGCAAGTGCAATTACCCAGCCACTCATCCACAGGCCATAGCACTAAATGCGCAGCTTTCCAAATTACTGGCCCTGGAAATATTGCCATTTAGGCTTGTGGACACTGAGGCCTTCTGCAGCCTGATGACGGCGGCAGTCCCACATTACGCAGTCCCAGCCGCCACTATTTTTCAAGGTGTGCCATACCCGCCTTACACCAACATGTGTCCCGTAACATCACACGTGTCCTGACCAACGCAGTTTCTGGGAAGGTCCACTTAACCACGGACACATGGACAAATGCATTCGGCCAGGGATGCTACATTTCCCTAAAGGCACACTGGGTAAATACTGTGGAGGCCAGGAGTGAGTTGTACCCTGGGGTGGCACAGGTGCTACCGACGCCAAGGTTTGCGGGCCGTAATTCCATCAGGGTTTCCACCACCACCTACGTTAGTGGCTCCAACTCCCACTTCTCCTCCTCCGCCCCCTCCTCCATTTCCACCTCCAAATTATCCACGTTCAGCACCAGTCAGTCATCAGTTGGTAGCTGGAAGCAGTGTAGCACTGCAGTGGGGAAGTGGCAACAGGCCGTGCTAAAGCTGATATGCTTAGGGGACAAACAGCACACCGCCACAGAGTTATGGCAGGGAATAAGAGACCAGACTGAGCTTTGGCTCTCGCCGCTCAACCTAGAACCAGGCATGGTTGTGTCTGATAATGGCCATAACTTAGTTTCGGCTTTGGAGCTCGGCAAGCTCGCACACATCCCATGCCTAGCACACGTCTTCAACTTAGTGGTTGAGTGGTTTCTCAAAACCTACCCCAATTTGCCTCAGCTACTGGTGAAGGTGTGCCGCATGTGTGCACATTTCCGCAAGTCATCGACCGCTTCAGCCAGTCTGTCAATGCTGCAGCAGCTCTTGAAATTGCCAGCTCACTGGCTGTTGCGCGATGTGAACAGGCGCTGGAACTTGACGTTCCACATGTTGGCCAGGCTTTGTGAGCAGCAGAGGGCAGTAGTGGAATACCAGCTGCAACATGGTCGTCACTTTTCCAGTCAGCTTCCGCTATTCACAAGCGAGAAGTGGGTATGGATGTCTGACCTCTGTGAGGTTTTAAGAAACATTGAGGAATCAACACAGATGGTGAGCAGCGATAACCCTATTATCAGCATAACCATCCCATATCTGTGTCTATATAAATGCTCTCTGCTCACAATTAAGGACGACGCATTGCATGTGGAAGAGGTGGAAATAGGGGAAGACATTACACAGGGTGATAGCCAGACCACCCTCCGTTTATCTTCTCAGCGCGAATTGGACAATGAACAGGAGGAGGAGGAGCAGAGGGTAGTACCCTTGGAAGTTTAATTCCACCTGTTCTGCATGGGTTGGCAGACGAGGAGGAAGAGGATGAGGAGATTGAGAGTGATCCTACTGATTACGACAGCGAAATCTTGCCAGTTGGTACTCTGGCACACATGGCTGACTTCATGTTAGGCTGTCTTTCCCGTGACCCGCGCGTTATACACATTTTAGACAGCACAGATTACTAATTGTTCACCCTTCTCGACCCCAGCTACAAAGAGAACTTCTCATCTTTCATTCCTCTGGTGGAGAGGACGATAAAAACGGTGCAATACCAGAAGATCCTTGTTGAAAAATTGCTCCAAAAATTTCCATCTGACAACGCTGGTGACAGAGTCCATAGTTCCTTGGCCAACCGAGGAGGGGAGACAAGGGGAACACACAGCAGTTCCAACAGAGGCAGGGCAACACTCTCCAGAGCCTTGGACAGTTTCATGACACCCCACCAGCACCCTCACCCTAATGCGCGGCCTACTGTCACAAGGAGAGAAACATTTTGGAATATGGTGAAAGAGTACATAGCAGACCTTACAACTACTGAGTGTCCAAGCTGGACACTTGGCACGAACTGGAGCTCTACACTTTGTAGGTGCTGGCCTGTCCTGCCGCCAGCGTTTTGTCTGAGCAGGTATTTAGTGCTGCTGGTGGCATTATAACAGATAAGCATATCCGCCTGTCAGCTGAAAATGCTGACAGGTTGATTCTTATAAAAATGAACAAGGCCTGGATTCACTATGACTTATCGACTCCACCAGAGAAAAGCAGCTGAACATAAAGGCACTTTAAATGTGTTGTTTATAATGTACTTATTACACTATTCCCATGCACCCCTTTCACCACAAACAAGGGTATATGGTTGAATCTTCCTTTTCTCATCCTCCTCTATCATGTCAACATGCTTATTTGTCACATATAATGCCCTGTCATATATGCCCTTTAAATATAATGTTTTACAGGGTCAGCTCACCTGCATGCCCTCACATATAATTTTTTAGAGCCTCAGCTCAGCTGCAGGCACTCGCATATAATTTTTTTTGAGGGTCAGCTCACCAGCAGGCCCTCACCTACAATGTTTTATAGGGTCAGCTCACCAGCAGGCCTTTATTTACAATATTTTACAGGTTCAGCTCACCTGAAGGCCCTCGCATATACTTTTTTAGAGGGTCAGCTCACCAGCAGGCCCTCACATATTATTTTTTACAGGGTCATCTCACCAGCAGGCCCTCATCTAAAATATTTTACAGGGTCAGCTCACCAGCAGGCCCTCACCTACAATCTTTTACAGGGTCAGCTCGCCAGCAGGCCCGCACCTAAAATCTTTTACATGGTCAGCTCACCTACAGGCCCACACCTAAAATATTTTACAGGGTCAGCTCACCTGCAGGCCCGCACCTAAAATCTTTTGCAGGGTCAGCTCACCTGCAGGCCCTCACCTAATTATACCTAATAGGTAATTTGCGCGCATGCGGCCTTGCTTGGATGTGCTAGACGTAGCCGTTTCTCAGGCTCCCTCTCCAGAATCGAACACTGATTCACCGTTACCCATATTTACCATGGTTTGCGCTGAAAATAACATTGAAATTTTATAGGGCAGATATCCGAATCCATAGTCGCCGTCACGGGGACGTGCGATCGGCCCCAGGTTATCTAGAGTCATCAAAGCGGCAGCAGGCCCTCGCCCATAATGTTTTAGATTGTCAGATCAGCAGGCCCTTGCTCCAAATTTTTTTAAGGGTCACCAGCAGGCCATTAATCATAATTTTTCAAGGCTGTGTATGATGCCCTCCATTATGTATAACAAAGGGTGTATTGAAGTACCGGTTCCTTGTAATTTTTGGCAGCCCTTTCAGTTAGTGCATAGGCTTTATGAGTGTAGGAGTGCCAATACCTGAACAATTATACCACAATGTGAATGAGGCCCTCCTTTATGTGATATACAGGTTGTATCAGAGTGCCTTTTCCTTATAATTTTTGGCAGCACTTGCACTTTATATGCAAATAAATATACAGAAAAGAATGTTTCCTAAAACATTTTCCTCTAAAATCTATTTTATCTTCGGTTTGGTGCGTATTATTGTCAGTCTGTAAAAGTGGCGTACTATTCGGACAACATCATTCCCAGCAGTGACCTGGGAGTCCAAGATGCATCCAGACATCCTCCCCATACTGTTCTCGTCAATTTCTGACCTTTTCCTATGAACTAGACACCCTCCCCTCTTCAGAGCAGGGGGTGCATGGTTTAATGCTTGGGTTCTCCCATTGACTTCCATTATTCTCGGGTGCTCGGTAGAGCACCCGAGCATCCCGATGTGTTCGGCAAGAGCACCTGAGCACTTTGGTGCTCGATCAACACTAGATGGCACCAGTCGCCGGGTCTGGGGTAGAGATTTCCAGGGTTTGACTGCCCCCTCCCAAAAGAACCCCCTGTGGGGATTCACTCTGGTAGGCAGGGTAAGCGGACGCAGAACAGAGGCAAAAGAAACAGTTTGTAAAACAAAACTTCAGTGTTTATTCACACAAGAGGAAAAAACAAAGCAACATTTTTCTGTCTTAGTGTTCGTTCACACAAAGGAAAGTCCAAAGCACAGAACAGTCACCTTGTTAGCAGGTTTTTTCAGCAGTCCACAACAGGCTTTAGGGGGCTTGTTTCCCCTCTCAGCCCTCTAGCACGGCACCATGCCTCAGATCCCAAAACAGAGACCTTGATTCTGAGCCCAGATGCCTATTTAAAAGACAGCCAGGTGCTGCCAAAACCCGGACCGGCACTTAAACTCCGGTCCGGTATTTGATCTCACCTGGATGGAAATCAGCCCAGCCGCCCATGTTAGGAGGAAAATACCTGCCTTCCCAAACAAAAGCCCTTGCTATGTCACACCCCCTGTAGAGTCCTGAAAAAGGGGAAAGCAGTCGGCACTCCTCTGGCAGAGTCGTGGTGCACGCGTCCAGGGTATGAAAAGCCCACTTACAATATGGAACAGAAGACCGGCACTTCACAGGTGGAATCTTCAAACTTTTTGTCATTTTCAACCTCCTAAAACACAACATCCAACAGAGGCTTTCATATCTCTGGTGCAAAGGGATTTTGATGCTATTTTGTCTGATATACAACATGATGGTTTAACTATAGCACATAATTTGTCAAAGGAAGAGAGACAGGCATTACGCAGTATACTGGATGACAAATCTGTTATTTTTAAACCAGCAGATAAAGGTGGCTCTCTAGTTATGCTGGATAGAGAGCAGGGCCGTTTCTACAGCCGGGCGAGGGGTGCAACCGCACGGGGCGCATGTCTCCAGCAAGAAGAGGGGGGCGCTGGGAGCGCAGCGCAGGCAAAGTTAAAAGTGCTACTACGCTGCGGCTCCATATTGCTAATGGTTCTGGGCCTCTGGCTGCAGGCTCGGCTGTCCTGTAAGCTGTAAGGGGCAGGGCCTGGCAGCATGTCCGGAACGCCCCAAGACCAGTGCGCTGTGCGGGGTGACGTCATAGGCAGCGCTGCTGCGTGCGTCCATTACTTCAGGCGGGAGCAGAAGAGCGAGGCGGATGCCATTTTCTTAGTCTCTCCAGTCTGTCTGCTCAGTCACTCACTGCACTGGCACAGAATCCTCCAGGATTTCAGCCTCCGGTCCTCCACCAGCAGATTCAGTCAGGAAGTGGCACTAGGCTAGCCCAGGCCCCCCAGCAGGTTAGGTACAGTTAAAGAAGTATTAAGTTAAAAACAGACAGTATGGCAGGCCTATATATAGCTGCATAGTACATGTGCATATATATAATTATGCTCAGTGCTTTTGCTGTATATATAATTATACTCAGTCTCAGATGATACTATAGATAATATACTGAGTATAATTATAATTTATATGTACAGTTACAGCGCTGAGCATAATTGTACATATGTACTATTCATATTCAGCTGTATAAGCCTGCTATATATATAATATGGAAAAACGAACTGCACTCCAAAAAATAAATCAAAAAAAGATCATTTATTGACCCTTCTGGTGCAACGTTTCGGCTCTGAACCTAGAGCCTTTCTCAAGCTTGAGAAAGGCTCTAGGTTCAGAGATGAAACGTTGCACCGCATGGGTCAATAAATGATCTTTTTTTGATTTATTTTTTGGAGTGCAGTTCGTTTTTCCATATTATCTTGGGGCTTATGGTCAGTCCCCATTGAACATTGCACCCGCCTAAGCACTTTTGTCCAGTGCCGCCATTTCTCTTATATATATATATATATATATATATATACATACACATGGATGCTGCATAGCTGACACGTATATTGTCAGTAATAAATATATATATATCAGCTATGCAGCATACCCCCTTAAGGACACAGGGTTTTTTCATTTCATTTTTGCGTTTTTGTTTTGCGCTCTATGCCTTCCAAGAGCCATAACTTTTTTATTTTTCCGTTCACATAGCCATATGAGGGCTTATTTTTTGCGGGACAAGTTGTACTTTCCAACGCCATCATTTAATAATGCATACGGTGTAGTGGGAAGCGGGAAAAAAATTCCAAATGGGGTGAAATTGCAAAAAAAAAGCAATTTCACCACAGTTTTACGGG
Organism: Bufo bufo; assembly: GCF_905171765.1. NCBI lineage: Eukaryota > Metazoa > Chordata > Amphibia > Anura > Bufonidae > Bufo > Bufo bufo. The sequence goes on along the minus strand of NC_053390.1, from coordinate 174,684,329 downwards.
TTTCTAAATTACGACGTTTGATTTGCGATAAAACTGACCATTTAGTTTTATTCTACAGGTCAGTACGAATCCGGCGAAACCCAATATGTATAGCTTTTCTTGCGTTTTGATAGTGAAAAAAAATTCACGGTAAGCATTTTTACATAGTGTCATCTTTCCTTTATTCACAGGTTCTTGCTTGTTCTGCATCAGAAGTGGAAACACACAGATCTGCAGCAAGTTAACTACACCATCTGGACAGCACCATCTGAACTACACCATCTGGACAGCACCATCTGAACTACACCATCTGGACAGCACCATCTGAACTACACCATCTGAACTACACCATCTGGACAGCACCATCTGAACTAAACCATATCTGGACAGCACCATCTGAACTACACCATCTGGATAGCACCATCTGAACTACACCATCTGGACAGCACCATCTGAACTACACCATCTGGACAGCACCATCTGAACTACACCATCTGGATAGCACCATCTGAACTACACCATCTGGACAGCACCATCTGAACTACACCATCTGGACAGCACCATCTGAACTACACCATCTGAACTACACCATCTGGACAGCACCATCTGAACTACACTATCTGGATAGCACCATCTGAACTACACCATCTGAACTACACCATCTTAACAGCACCATCTGGATAGCACCATCTGAACTACACCATCTGGACAGCACCATCTGGACAGCACCATCTGAACTACACCAACTGGACTACAGCTGCACAGTAAGAAAATGTCTTTAGAATAAGTTTTGCTCCAGGCACTTTGTAGATAAAGACCAAAATACCTAAAATGGTTGTCCATGATTACAAACTCCACCACCCTCACCTGTAATGAGATATGGATTTGATTGTAACTCAGTTCTATTCAACAGAACTGAGCTAGGCTGCGATACCAGGCACAGGCCATGGGCAGGCAAAATCTTTTCTGGAAAGGAGAGTTGGGTGGTAGCTGAAACTCAGTCTATGGTAAGCATTTTTACATAGTGTCATCTTTCTTTTATTCACAGGTTCTTGCTTGTTCTGCATCAGAAGTGGAAACACACAGATCTGCAGCAAGTTAACTACACCATCTGGACAGCACCATCTGAACTACACCATCTGGACAGCACCATCTGAACTACACCATCTGGACAGCACCATCTGAACTACACCATCTGGACAGCACCATCTGGACAGCACCATCTGAACTACACCAACTGGACTACAGCTGCACAGTAAGAAAATGTTTTTAGAATAAGTTTTGCTCCAGGCACTTTGTAGATAAAGACCAAAATACCTAAAATGGTTGTCCATGATTACAAACTCCACCACCCTCACCTGTAATGAGATATGGATTTGATTGTAACTCAGTTCCATTCAACAGAACTGAGCTAGGCTGCGATACCAGGCACAGGCCATGGGCAGGCAAAATCTTTTCTGTTCTGTGTATGCTATGCAACATTGGTTAAGTCATTGTTATTTAATGTTTGGGGGGGGGGGGGGGGGCGCTTTTTTAATGTCCGCCCTGTTGGTAAAATAACCTAGAAACTCCCCTGATAGAGAGTACTACATCTCAGAAATTTTGACACAACTGTCCGACAGAGATACTTATCAACCTCTAAATAGAGACCCTGTTTATGATATTAAACGTAAATTAACCAGTATTGTTCACACATACAAAGAATTGGGTCTGCTCGATGAAAAATTGTGTCAATTTCTGATAAATCAACATCCTGTCACACCAGTTTTATACACGCTGCCTAAAATTCACAAATGTATGACAGCCCCCCCGGGACGGCCCATTGTAGCATCAAATGACTCCATCTTATCTGCACCAGCCATGTTGATTGAAAAAGTCCTCACCCCATTAACGAAAAAAATGCCATCTTTTGTACTTGACACTAATCAATTTTTGTTAGACATTAAAAATTTACGTCTTGAGGTAGGAGATTTATTGGTAACATTTGATGTGTGCAGTCTTTACACATCTATTGAGCACACAAAAGGTCTTACTGCCGTAGAATGGATCCTGGAACAGTCAGAATATTCTAGTCAAGAAAAACAATTTTTTCTACAATTATTGGCACTGACTTTACAGGAAAATTATTTTCTGTTCCAGGACACATTCTTTCAGCAGAAACGGGGTACCGCGATGGGCTCGCATGCCGCACCGCCGTACGCAAATAGCTATATGTCGTGGCTTGAGGAGAAATTCATATACGTAAATCCATTATATAAACAATCGTGTATTGCCTGGCGTCGTTTTATAGACGACATTTTTTGCGTATGGCGGGGCGGCATTGAGTCCTTGGAAAAATTTACCCAGTACATTAACAATATATGGCCCGAGTTGTGCTTTACAGTGCAGCATGACCATGACAAAATTAATTTTTTAGATACTTTGGTGATAAAGGGTCATGATGGTTGTGTACAGACTGATTTATACATCAAAAAAACGGATAAGAACAGTTTGTTGTACTACTCCAGCAACCATTCACCGGCGGTGAAAAGGTCTTTACCCTCCTCACAATTTAAGCGTATCAAGAGGATTGTGTCAGATCCATTAGTGAGGGAGGTCAGATTCAATGAAATGGCAGAAAAATTCTTGCTAAGGGGATATCCTAAACCCCTCTTAGATTCAGAGATAGAGAAATGTAAGATTGAGACATTTAAGCCCCATGTTGAAAATAAGCGGTTACCGTTTATTGTCAAATATCACCCCTGGATAAATAAGTTTCGTCATGTGGTTAATAAACACTGGGGGATTATGCGCTCAGCTTATCCAGATGTTGCCGAATTCCACGATATCCCTATGATCTGCTATAAGAGAACCAGGAACATTAGAGACACTATTGTAAAAGCGGACATAGGTGGTACTACTAGCATGCCCCGTCAACTTTTTCTTTCCACACCAAAAAGAGGCACTTTCCCTTGTCTACAGTGTGTTCACTGTTCTGCGGTAATTAAGGGCGAATCCTTTTTTCATCCGCACACTGGTAAGAAATTTCCAGTAAAAGGTTTCTTCACTTGCGATAGCAATTTTGTTGTATATCTGCTAAAATGCCCTTGTGGCTTATTGTACATTGGTGAGACATCTGTCAGAATGAAGGACAGGTTCAGTAATCACAAATCCACCATACGTAAGAAAAATTTGCTATTGCCTGTTCCCCTTCATTTTGACAGGTGTGCTCACAATGTCTCACAATTAAGGTTTCAAATAATTGAGCAGGTACTGCCACCACGCAGAGGTGGCAACAGGTTGCTATTACTGAAAAAACGTGAAAGTTTTTGGATTCACACCCTGCAGACCATTGAACCGAAAGGTTTAAATCGAGAATATGATTTGAGTGCATTCCTGTAAGATCCAATAGGAAATTCTACTGTAATTACATTTTTAATGTACTATATATATTCTTTATTCATTCAGTCACAGAGAAAATGGCCCAGGCCAACACATTCACCCCCAGTCTTGCCAGAATCTCACCCTTTACTGTCGTGTAATCGGCCCCTTGATCATCTGGTAAGTCGAAAAACACCTGCTGGGTTGCGGATGCCAGGAACGGAGCGACGACCTCAGCCCACTGATCTCGGGGTAGTTTCTCCCTCATGGCCACCTTTTTGAACACCGTCAAATAAGTCTCGACGTCGTCCGAAGGGGTCATCTGAGGGATCGCTGCACGGACTGCTTTTCAGGCATCATGGATGTTCTGGGATGCTCCTGCCGCTTGTAAAGACATCACATGTTGCAATAGCAGCTGTTTTGTTTCCTGCTGCTGCTTATTAGCCTCCCGCTGTTGCAAGTTAGCCTCCAAGAGGGCTTTAATGACAGCTCCCATTTTGTGGAGAGACACGGGTTGTACAGTCGTGGCCAAAAGTTTTGAGAATTACATAAATATTGGAAATTGGAAAAGTTGCTGCTTAAGTTTTTATAATACCAATTTGCATATACTCCAGAATGTTATGAAGAGTGATCAGATGAATTGCATAGTCCTTCTTTGCCATGAAAATTATTTTAATCCCAAAAAAAACTTTCCACTGCATTTCATTGCTGTCATTAAAGGACCTGCTGAGATCATTTCAGTAATCGTTTTGTTAACTCAGGTGAGAATGTTGACGAGCATAAGGCTGGAGATCATTATGTCAGGCTGATTGGGTTAAAATGGCCGACTTGACATGTTAAAAGGAGGGTGATGCTTGAAATCATTGTTCTTCCATTGTTGACTATGGTGACCTGCAACGAAACGCGTGCAGCCATCATTGCGTTGCATAAAAATGGCTTCACAGGCAAGGATATTGTGGCTACTAAGATTGCACCTCAATCAACAATTTATAGGATCATCAAGAACTTCAAGGAAAGAGGTTCAATTCTTGTTAAGAAGGCTTCAGGGCGTCCAAGAAAGTCCAGCAAGCGCCAGGATCGTCTCCTAAAGAGGATTCAGCTGCGGGATCGGAGTGCCACCAGTGCAGAGCTTGCTCAGGAATGGCAGCAGGCAGGTGTGAGCGCATCTGCACGCACAGTGAGGCGAAGAATTTTGGAAGATGGCCTGGTGTCAAGAAGGGCAGCAAAGAAGCCACTTCTCTCCAAAAAAAACCCATCAGGGACAGATTGATATTCTGCAGAAAGTATGGTGAATGGACTGCTGAGGACTGGGGCAAAGTCATATTCTCCGATGAAGCCTCTTTCCGATTGTTTAGGGCATCTGGAAAAAGGCTTGTCCGGAGAAGAAAAGGTGAGAGCTACCATCAGTCCTGTGTCATGCCAACAGTAAAGCATCCTGAGACCATTCATGTGTGGGGTTGCTTCTCATCCAAGGGAGTGGGCTCACTCACAATTTTGCCCAAAAACACAGCCATGAATAAAGAATGGTACCAAAACACCCTCCAACAGCAACTTCTTCCAACAATCCAACAACAGTTTGGTGAAGAACAATGCATATTCCAGCACGATGGAGCACCGTGCCATAAGGCAAAAGTGATAACTAAGTGGCTCGGGGACCAAAACGTTGACATTTTGGGTCCATGGCCTGGAAACTTCCCAGATCTTAATCCCATTGAGAACTTGTGGTCAATCCTCAAGAGGTGGGTGGACAAACAAAAACCCACTAATTCTGACAAACTCCAAGAAGTGATTATGAAAGAATGGGTTGCTATCAGTCAGGAATTGGCCCAGAAGTTGATTGAGAGCATGCCCAGTCGAATTGCAGAGGTCCTGAAAAAGAAGGGCCAACACTGCAAATACTGACTCTTTGCATAAATGTCATGTAATTGTCGATAAAACCTTTGACACGTATGAAGTGCGTGTAATTATATTTCACTACATCACAGAAACAAAGATCTAAAAGCAGTTTAGCAGCAAACTTTGTGAAAACTAATATTTTTGTCATTCTCAAAACTTTTGGCCACGACTGTAATCTCGCTGTTTTGATGTAAGACATACAACCGTGCCCGGAAAAACAAAAATATGTAGGTGCAGTACAGAGGCAAAGTACAAGTTCGTAATTTAAATGTCAGTGTTTATTTACACATAAGGTCAAACAAAAAACACTCTTTGCAGGGTTGGTGTTTGTTCACACCGAGTAGAAAGTTCATGCATAACAAAAACTTCACCTTGTCGGTTGTTATGCCTCCAGCAGTTTAAATGTAGGCTTTAGGTGGCATGCTCTCCCAACACACGGGTCTCAGCTTTAGTGGTGGACGAACATCGGCCGGGATGAACGCGGTCAAATGTTCGCGAACCACAAGTTCGCGGCGGGCCCCATTCACTTTAGTGGCAGGCGAACCTGAAAAACCGTCAGCTAACAAGAAGTGCTCAAATCATCCCAAAACATGGACAGTGAGATACCAGAGTGGGATCAATGGCAAAAAATCACCCAAAAAAAGGAATTTTAATCAGGGGCCATTTTTATGTGTCTAAAAGGGAAATTCTCAGAAATGTGTCATGCCAGAGCCTAGAAAAGTTAAATTTTAGGCCACGGGAGTACGGTCCTTAAAAATTAAGCATTCATCTGACATAAAAGAAATTGTGATTATGTGGCTCGAGGTATATTATGCGGTCAATGGATAAAAATTTTTATGTAGGCCACTGGAGTACAGGCCCCAAACATTAGGCATTCACTGGACAGAAAAGAACAAGTAATTATATGGCTGAAGGTATAATTTACATCATTGGATATCAATTTTAATGCAGGCCAGTGGACTACAGGCCCCAAACATTAGGCATTCACCAGACAGAAAAGAACAAGTAATTATGTTGTGGCTAGAGGTATATTTGTCATGCCCCGCCCTGACTATGTGCGGAGGTCGGCCAGAATAGCAGCACGAGTTTAGTGTTTTGTTTTGGAGCCGTGCTGGATCCGCCTCCCATCAGGTGCACTGGATGGGGTCATTAGTTTAAATAGCACTCCAGCCCAGTGCTCTGAGCGGATTATAGGAATCACTTTGGTCTTGGAAGCTAGGAAGGAAGCTTGTCTGTATCAGCTCAGAAAGATAAGTGTGGTTTCAAGTTTGATTGTTTTGTGTCATCGCTCCCATCCAGGTTCTGTGCGAACAGGCTGCTCCTATTTCCCCTCTTCACCATCTCAGGGAATTTAGGGTGTTTCAGCCCAAGCACGGGGACACATCATACCTACCACCAAGGTCTGCATGTGGGCTGAGCAGTGCAGGGAGAGAGGTCAGGGATTAGCTAGGAGGTGACCCTTCCCCTGCCTCTCGCCTAAAGCCTGGTTGGTGGTTTATCTGTTAGTCTGAGTGCACGTCCGCCGTGACAATATTAGACGGTCATTGGATATCAATTTTACTGCAGGCCAGTGGACTACAGACCCAAAAAATATTCATTCACCGTACAGAAAAGAACAATTGATAATGTGGATAAAGGTACATTAGGCGGTCACCGTATAACAATTTTACTGTTGGCCAGTTAGATTACAGGCCCCAAAAATGATGCATTCCAACGTACATAAAAGATCAAGTGATTATGTGGCCGGAGGTATATTAGACGGTCAATGGACATCAATTGTACTGCAGGGCAGTGCACTACAGGCCCAAAAATTATTCATTCACCGTACAGAAAACAACAATTAATATTGTGGATGGAGGTACATTAGGCAGTCACCATATAACAATTTTAATGTTGGCCAGTTAGATTACAGGCCCCAAAAATTATGCATTCGCCGTACATAAATGATCAAGTGATTATGTGGCTGGAGGTATATTAGATGGTCATTTGATATCAATTTTACTGCAGGCTAGTACAAATAGATGTCAAATACATGATAAATGTTTAAAAGAACAAGAAATATAATATTGGATTAAAAACATGGCTAATGAAATCCCCCCTCTTGAAAAAACAAAAACAAATGATAATAGTTGAATTTCGATAACACGTGGTCGTCACAGGTGTTGAATTCCTCCGAGGTCCCAAACATTAGGCATTCACCTGATAGAAAAGGCCTTTTATCCAGCTGTATTTACCTAAGACAAGGACCATTATTTGTTCTGGATGGTGGCAGATATTTTTGGTCTGTCATGAGGAAATTCAATTAAACGTAGTCATCACAGGTGTTGAATTCCTCCGAGATCCATGCCTCATTCATTTTTAGAAATGTGAAATAGTCCACACTGTCGTGAGCTACACGAGTGCACTTATCGGTCACAATCCCCCCTGCTGCACTGAACGTGCTTTTGGACAGGACACTGGACAAAGGGCAAGTCAAGAGTTCCATGGCAAATTGTGCCAGCTCTGGCCACAGTTCAAGCCTGCACAACCAGTAGTCAAGGGGTTCCTTGCTGCTCAGAGCGTCCACATTGTCCGTTTACCCGATGTAGTCATACACCTGTCGGTCTAGGCGTCCCTGAGGCTGGATCTGGAGTGCGGCTCTCAATGGGTTGGCTGCAAGAATGATCTCATATCCGAAGTGACTAACAGATCTTCAAACCGCCCTCTTCTTGTATGCGCTATAGGATTGGTACTCGCAACTGTTTCTCTGTGGGTGGAAATTCCTCGGTCAGCGCTCGCAAGAGCAGAATGCAGCATCTCTCACAGCAAGGCCTGGAAATCCTGCATTCTGACAGCCCTCTGTGATGCTGGTAACATGTCCGCCATTTTGTTTGTACTGGGGGTCTAAGTAAGTTGCCACCCAGTACTGGTCCTTTCCCATTATGCTTTTTATATGGGGGTCCCACTTAAAACACTGGAGCATGAAGGCCCCTATTTGCACTTAATTGGAAGCAGTGTAGCGACCTGGCTCCTGCTCATCGCCCAGGAGAATGTCGTCCTCGGTCTTCTCCCCCCATCCACAGACAACACCAGGGATCCAAGAAACGTTTAAAGCCTGCTCTTCTTGCTCCTCCTCCTCCCCACAGGCACCATCCTCCTCTGACTCCATCGTAAGGTATGATGTCACTGATGGCTGCGACTGACCAGTTTGGTGATCTTATCAAATGGCCGCAAAAAGTCTGCATGCGTCTCGCATGAGCAGCCACTGGTGCAGTGGAAAAAAAAACAAGCTCCCCAGAACCTGTCCTGCCACAGAGTTTGTACAATTAGTCGTTATTGTCACGTTTCTGCTGGAGAAGCCTATTAAACATATACAAGGTGGAGTTCCAGCGCGTCTGACAGTCACAAATCAGACATCTGACGGGCAAGTGGTGTCCGCTAAACGTCAGCAAGGCGAGCCATGGCAGTGTAAGATCTTCTAAAATGGCCAGAGATTTTCCTGGCCTGCCGCAAGACAGCAAAAAGTTCAGGACGTGTGCCATGCACGGCACGTGTATCATTTTGCGCTGTTTCAGCATGCTCAGCAGATTGGCTCTATTGTCGCACACAACTTTACCAACTGTCTAATTGAGTGGGGTTAGCCACTGATTAGCCTGTGACCACAGAGCTGAAAGGAGTGCAGGACCGGTGTGGCTCTTGGCTTCCAGGGACAACAGCCGCAGCACAGCATGGCAACGTCGAATAGGTTCTGGGGAGCTTGGGGGGGTGCAGCGGAAGAAGCAGTAGCAGTGGAAAAGGAAGAGTCAGCCGAGGAGGAGACGGAGGATGGAGTAGGAGGAGGAGGAGAAGAAGAGTCAGGCCTGCCATGGGTTACATGCTCGACAACCGTCAGAAGGTTCACCAAGTGGGCAGTAAATGTTATGTACCTTCCCTGCCCATGTTTGCTAGACCACGTGTCTGTGGTCAGATGTATCATGGCACAGACACTGTGTTCCAGAGATACATACACTTGCAGCTGAATATGGACATATAGTTCAGGGATGCCCTTCTGGGAGAAATATTCCCTTCTGATGACCTTCCATTGCGGTGTGACAATGGCCACACATTTTCTAAAAGCGTCAGAGTCCACCAGTTTATATGGCAGTAGTTGGAGTGCTAGCAGTTCCGACAAGCCAGCGGAAGTCTCCCTTCTGCCAGATGAACGCAACGACGGCACGGTGAAAGGTGGAGTGGAGGACAAATGGGAGGAGAGAGGAGAAAGTGAAGGAAAATATGCAGGAAGTGGAGCACCAGGAGTGTGGCTTTGTGGGTTATGACAGCGTTGCTCCCACTGAGCTCGGTGATGGGAGGCCAGGTGCCTTCTTAAGGCAGTCATCCCTAGGTGAGTGTTGGGCTTACCGCGATTTATGCGTTGACACTGGCTGCAGATGGCAACACTATTATTAGCAACTGAAACGTTAAAAAAAGCCCACACTGCGGAGCCATGTGCTGGCGTCCTGGGAGCGCAATATGTGACCGTGCATGGTTGATGGCTTGCTACAGATACATTTGCAGTCTGCTTTTTGCCTCCTGTGCACTGTGAGTTCTGCGTGCTTCTCCTCCTTCTCCTCCCTATCTGCTGCTCCATCTCTCCCTCTGAACTCCCCTCCTCTTCCTCTCTTGTGGGCACCCAAGTGACATCCATCGACACATCATCATCGTCACCTTCACCATCACTGACATTAAAGATCTCAGAGTAGGCAGCAACAGCAGGGACTACCCTCCTTGGGCTGATCTGGGTACTGTCGACGGACCGCTGGGTGGCGGCCATTGCTATCTCTTCTTCCTCATCCGATGCCAAGAATGGCTGCGCATCGGTAAGGTCTGTAAATTGATGGGAAAATAATCCCTCTGATTGGAGGGGCTATGCTGCTGCTGCTGGTGGTGGTGGTGTCTTTGGGGGTGCACACAGCAGAGAGTGAGGAGGGTGCTGATACAGAGGATGAGGAGGGTGCTGATACAGAGGATGAGGAGGGTGCAGAAGCGGAAGGCTGAGTGAGCCACTCAACCAACCCTGGTGCGTACTTTGATTTAATCACACACACCTTCTCCAACTTCCCACTTAGGTTCCGGCCTGGTGCACTTGCCCGACCCCCTATCACCCGTGTGGAACGGCTTGCCTCTTCCTTTTCCTGTCATTTTCAAAATAAACCTGTGCCAAAGTCCATAGAGAAGAGCATTATTTGTGGAAGCAGGTGTATAGAACCCCTTAATCAGCTTTTTTGGGGGGCAACTAGTATATCACAGCAGTTGCAATTAGTTGTTCCAATGGCGTTTGTCCCTCTGTATAGCTGCGGTATCTTAGCAGAACCACACACAAATGCTGCACAATACAAATGCACTATATAGAAATTATATTTTAGGTATATCGCACCCCTGCCTCAATCAGATTTTTTTGGGGGCAACTGCTATATCACACCAGTTGCAATTAGCTGTTCCAATGTTGTTTGTCCCTCTGTATAGCTGTGGTATCTCAGCAGAACCGCACAAATGCTGCACAATACAAATGCACTATATAGAAATTATACTATAGGTATATCACACCCCTGCCTCAATCAGATTTTTTCGGGGTCAACTGGTGTATCACACCAGTTGCAATTAGTTGTTCCAATGACGTTTGTCATTCTGTATAGCTGCGGTATCCCAGCAGAACCGCACACAAATGCTGCACAATACAAATGCACTATATAGAAATTATATTATAGGTATATCGCACCCCTGCCTCAATCAGATTTTTTGGGGGGCAAATGGTATATCACACCACTTGCAATTAGTTGTTCCAATAGCGTTTGTCCCTTTGTATAGCTGTGGTATCTCAGCAGAACCACACACAAATGCAGCACAATACAAATGCACTATATAGAAATTATATTATATGTATATCACACCTTTGCCTCAATCATATGTTTTGGGGGACAACTGGTATAGAACACCACTTGCAATTAGTTGTTCCAATAGAGTTTGTCCCTTTGTATAGCTGCAGTATCGCAGCAGAACCGCCCACAACTGCTACACAATACAAATGCACTATAATATTCTTTCTATGTTAGAAAGTATATTATAAGTACATTACACCCCCATGTCACACCTATGGATAGCACACCTATACCAGTCCGTAAAAGGACTTTTGTGGCCCTATAAGCTAGCGTTTGGTGTCTCTATACTCTCTAACAGTCTGTCCCTGCTCCACACAGCAACCTCTCCCTACACTGGCAAAAAACTGAATATAAAATTGCGGCCAGATCGTGTTTATTTATAGGGTAGGAGGTGTGTCCATGTGCTGAAATGTCTCAATTGGCAGTCCTTTCCCAACTGATGGATGTGTCATGGGTTGAAGTTCTGCACAATGCAAAGAATATGGCGCCGGCAGACATCGCCATATGTTCGCCTGTTCGGCGAACAACGAACAAACAAAGTTCACTGCGAAATGACTGCCGAGCGAACTGCAAGGCCATCTCTACTCAGCATTTCAGCCCAGCACAGGGCTCAGATCACAACAGACAAGGCGTTCTCTGCTGCTGAGCCCAGCTGCCTTTTTAAGGATAGCCAGGTGCTGTCAAAACCCAGCCTGGAACGTAGGGAGTAGTCACCCACCCAGCACTTTGACTACTCCCAATAAGGGCCATCCTGGATCAGCTATTTACAGCCATACTAAATAGCAAAAGTGTCAATCAGCATTAGCTGCCGCTGACACATGAAAATACCGGCTCTTACTTCACCGAGGCCAGGAACCTCGGTGACACGTACCATCAATGATGATCCCTTGTACCTTCCTACACTGTGTAGATCCATGCACGTCTGTTCCCCACAGCTCCATTTTGGCTACCTGGCTCCCAGGTTAGCTTCACTGGACTACTAGTCTCCAACTTCTAGTCTGTCCGTTTTCTTACATACAGAGTTATGTGCATCACTGTAGCCAGTGTCTAGCTTCAGCAGTTACATGTGCACAAGCAGCACATCACTGCTGGGTCACATGCTACTTGGGGACTATTTACTGCTGAGGTTTGTCCATTTGTACATCGATGTCATACTGTGTACTTAATACTCTTGATAAACTAGCTGTAGCTCGTGCAGTAAGGACTATCCAAAAAGAACTGCAGGAGATATAGAAATGAATAAGTGGATCAGGCAAGTATGATTTTTTTTGTTTTTTTGCACTATTTTTTTTTTTTTTTTTTTTTTTAATTTTAAAATTTTTATTTAGCACATAAGAAAGTTTACAGTGTAACATTACACCAAACAGTGGTGTGAATCGGTACCATACACAAAATCATACATGAGCATTGTTATATTTCATGGAAGATTAAGGAAAAGGAACCTTGCAGAGAGATACAGGAGATATTCAGTATATATGGGTTATAGACAATAGACAATAGACTAGGGCCGTAGAGGGGAAAACCCCTGTAGTCTAGCCTGTCTCAGTGACAGGATATACACTCTCAGACCCTGTATTGTGTATATAGTTCGCTTAGGGATTGGGGATGAAGGTGGGGGTTGAAAATACCCAAGCTCTATTTCTCAATCTCGATCCCATCCCTCCAACCCTGCTCCCATTCCGTCGGCATGGCTCATAAAGCTTAGATATAATAATCCATAAGGTGGTCAGAGGGTTGATTAGGGATAGTTAATGCTGTTGAAATCTGTATTTAGTCCAGGGGGCCCATTTTTTTAGGTGGGTTAAATGGGACCGTGACTCCCAAGAGGCCATTTCCTCAAAACGGTGGATTTGGTCCACTTTGAGTCTCCATTGCTCTAGTGTGGGAAGGCTAGTTTGTAGCCAATGCTTAGGAACCAGAAGACGGGCTGCTATCAAGAGCTGCTTAAAAAGGTAGGAGGGGGGCAATGATGTTTTGTTGTTGAAGAAGGTAAGCAGTGCTCCATATGGGGAGATGGCTATATTGGAGGAGCATATTTGATTGCAAATCCGAAAGATTTCTGTCCACCATTTGTTGATAGCTGGACATGCCCACCAAATGTGTAAAAAGGTGCCTAACTCACTTTGACATCTCCAACATAACTTGGAAGTGGGTCTAGTAAAGTGTGAGGACTTGATTGGGGTAATGTACCACTGCGAAAGGATCTTATATCCGTTCTCCTGAATTCTAACACATCTAGATGACTTGTGTGGAATTTCAAATAACGTAGGTAACATTTGGAGAGGGAGATCCACGCCAGTTTCTAGTTCCCAGGAGCGGATAAATGCTGGTTTTATAGTTAATGGAGGGGTTCTGAGTTTGTTATATATTAAGGAGATAGGTTTTTTAGGGGGAATGGGGTTAATTATTAAAGCTTCAAGCCATGTGAGGGGGCGAAGGAGTTCACCATTCATGTTACTTTTATGAACAAATGATTTGACAAGTGGGATGAGGTTGAAATCACATGGTTGTGGATTTAGGATACTTCTGATGGTGTCATTCGTTGGCACTAATCCCTGTGGTTCCAGGAGATGGGAGATTGGTGTGGAAGAAGAGCTAATTGAGCTAGAGGAGGAATATCTAGGACCGCTGGAGGATGAGCCAAGGATATCACTAACTGTGACCAGAGGAGAAGGGAAGGGAATAGAGCAATGATTAAGATTCCACCACTTCCAGGCTTCAACTGTGGCTTTAATAATTGGGTAAGGTTGTAGGTTTGTTGGGGGGGGAGAGGGATGGCCCAGGCATAAAGCTCGAGTTGGCATTCCAATAATACTTTGTTCCATGGCCACCCAAGATTTGCTGTCTGTGCTTCTCAGCCAGTCAATAACACGTGACATAAGTATAGCTTTTCCGTATAGTTCCGGATCTGGGAGCCCTATTCCGCCCGATAAACGTGACCGGGATAGGAGAGAGTAGGCAAGTCTCGCTTTTTTACCATTCCATATGAAGGTTCTAAATCTTTGCTTTAAGGCAGAGTAGTATGATCTAGGGATGGGGATTGGGAGAACCTGTTGGAGGTATGTGAGGCGTGGAATAATAAGAGCAGATAAGATGTTTTTTCTTCCAAACCATGAAAGGGTTGGAGCTGATTTGGCGAGTTTGTCTAGGGCTGTAAATAATGCGGTCTTTAAGGGAATGTAGTTTAGTGTATACAAGTCTGAGATAGAAGGACTAAGTTTCACCCCTAGGTAAGTAATGGTAGGTGAAGACCAATTGAAAGGGGAGTTTTTCATTAAGGAAAGTCTACGCTGCGGTGTAATTCCTATACTAATGATAGTGGACTTGCTCTCATTGATCTTAAAATCTGACACTATGCTATAATTCTTTAGGTGTTCCTGAATAATGGGGAGGGAGGTATTGGGGTTGGAAGTCATTATCATAACATCATCTGCAAATGCCGCAATTTTGTGGGATCTACCCCCTAGGAATATACCTTTAATCTCGGGATCTATTCTAAGTCTAGATAGAAGCGGCTCCATTGCTAAAATGAATAAGAGGGGGGAAAGGGGACAACCTTGACGGGTTCCATTTTGGATTCGGAAGGGGGAGGAGAGGTCGCCATTGACCATTACTCTGGCGGTGGCCTGGTTATACATAGCAAATACAGCCTTGACATATGGATCAGGCAGGCCGAAGAATGCTAAGACATGTCGCAAGTAATTCCAATTTATGCGATCGAACGCTTTTTCAGCGTCAGTGCTGAGAAGAACAAGAGGAGTAGAGGTATGTCTGGCAAAACATAAAGCATTAATAACTCTAGTAGTATTGTCTCTACCTTCCCTATTACGCACAAAGCCTACCTGATCCATATGTACCAGCTGAGGGAGAAGGACAGCTAGGCGATTGGCCAGCAATTTCGCTAAGATTTTAAGGTCAGTATTTAGGAGGGATATTGGCCTGTAGTTTGCGCATATCTTAGGGTCTTTCCCCTCTTTTGGAATCAGGGCTATGTGGGCAGACACCATATCTCTTGATAATGGGATACCTTGCATAGATTGGTTGCATACCTTCAATAGGTGGGGTAGAAGATGTTTTTTGAAAGTTTTATAATAGAACGCAGGGAGTCCATCTGGACCTGGGCTTTTTCCTTGCGGCATTTGGGCCAAGGCTATGTTTATTTCATCCATGGTGAATGGAGCTTCCAGCGATTCTTTTTGTTTGACAGATAAAGTCGGACAGGACGTTGAGTTGAGAAATGTATCGACTAGTGAGGGGTGAGATGCTAAGGGGATGGAGGTTGGGAGGTTATATAGGTTTTCATAAAAGTCCCTGAATTGTTTAGCTATCTTAGATGAAGCAAATACCGGATCGCCCGTAGGGGAGGACAATTGGTGAATGTAATTGTCAGCTCTTCTAGCTTTTATTCTATTTATGAGGAATTTGGTGGCTTTGTCCCCATGTGCGAAGAACTTGTATTGAGAGTTAAGGTAATACTTAGCCGAATTGGTTTGCATTAGGGCTTTTAATTCAGCTCTTGTTTTAGAAAGCTCTTGTAATTGGAATTCCGAGTGGGTATTCTTGTGGGTAGATTCCAGCTTGTTTATTTTAGATAGGAGGTTATTAATGTTACTTTCTCTAGTTTTTTTAAGATGCGACCCTAGGCTAATAAACTCGCCCCTTATGAAGGGTTTGTGGGCGTCCCATATGGTTTGTGGTGAAAGTTCCGGCAGAGAATTCAAGGCAAAGTATTCTTCCAAAAGTAACCCAATTTTCTTTATGGAATCTGAGTTCCCGAGGATAAACTCATTGAGTCGCCAGTTAAAGTTTCTAGGTTTGTGGGTAGGAGAGAACACCTTTATAAAGATTGGAGCATGATCCGACAGATGTATCGAACCGATCTTGGCCGACTGGCATAGTTGGAGATGCTCTTTTGAGATAAAAAGGTAATCTATGCGGTGGTAGCTGTTGTGTAGGTGGGAGTAGAATGTAAAGTCTAGGGTGTTGGGATTATGGGTACGCCAAACATCTATCAAATGGAGATCCCATAGGGTATTTCTGATAAATTTTAGGGAGCGCTTGGAGTGGGAGGTTTTGTGTGTTGATGAATCCAATTGGGGGTCAAGGGCTATATTTAGGTCCCCACCCAAAACCACAATACCTTCCTTAAATGACATTATTAATGGGGATATGGAAGAAAGCCATGCGGCTTGCTTAGTGTTTGGTACATATAAGTTTATGAAGGTATACTTTTGAATCCCTATATTCCCTTTGACCATAATGAATCTACCCTCTGGGTCCAGCAATTGGTCGATATATTTGAAGGGAATTTTCCTTTTAAATCCTATACTTACTCCCCCGGATGAGGCAGAGCACCCCCCACAGTGGAACCAGAGTGGGTAGTGGGAGAATTCCATATTGGGATAATGGTTGAACCTGAAATGCGTCTCCTGGAGAAGCAGCACATCCGAGCCCTCTTTGCGTAATATAGAGAAGATCTGGCTTCTTTTAGAGGGTGAATTGAAACCCTTTACATTATATGAAGCTATGTGTATATCAGCCATGGATGTGGGTTATTGTGGCTAGAGTGATGCTAGGTGTGCTGGTCCCCCAGGAGAGGACACTCACGGTTTCAGGCGTCTCCACCCCATCCAGGAGAGAAGCCGGATCTCTCAAGTCCCGTCCGTCTCCCACCATGTTCAAGTACATGTGTATCAGGTACCTAGAACTAAACAAAGGGGAAAGGGAAAAAGTGAGAACATAACATAAAACCAAAAGAACAACCAGTCTGCGGGGTGACCCACTGGTATAAAGCATGGGGGAAAGGTTGGTCAGTGACCGGTTAACATACCGTTTTGCACTTAAATTGCAATCAGGTGAAAAACTGATGTTAATTTAAACTATCATCGGGAATTCAGTAAAGGGGAGAAGCTATTAAAGCCCTCCTCAAGAAGTAATAAGTAGAATGGACAATAGAATAGGGGGGAGTGGGGGAAGAGGTTAGACAGGTGAAGCATATAATATAATATTAGGCATAAAAGTAGTATCCTAACAAGCTGGTCTCATTCCTGGTTTCACTAGCAGTAAATAAAGCTATATGGGTAGACTTTATCGAAAGTCCCCATATTAAGATAAAGCAGATTATCTGGATGAATCCAGGTGAGACCAGAGCTGTAATAGCAATGAAAGGATAAAGAAAAGGAACAAGGAGAGGAAAAAGAAAAAGAAAAAGAAAAGGAAAATACTGTCTCTGTGATGGAGACTTGTATCAGAATGGATCCCGGGTTAATCTTGAGACAGTCTCTTTGGAGTAAGTTGTTGACCTCTCTTCCCCGTCTTGTGGATCTTTGGGGTATGCTGTAAGGTGAAAGCTTCCACGGAAGGGACTTCAGGGAGAGCACCGAGGTCTTGGAATAAGTCCCAATTTTCTATCTGCATTGGTGGAATTTGCAGGTGGTCGTACACAGCATCCAGGTCAGCAAAAGCAGTAATATTAATGCGACGGCCTCCTTGAAGAAAGGAAAGTCCAAATGGAAAGTTCCATTTATATAGGATCCTGTTTGCTCTTAGCCAATCTGTCAGAGGCTTGAGGAATTTTCGTTTTCTTAAAGTGGAAGGGGCTAAATCTTGGTATATTGCGATCTGGGCCCCTTCAAATACAGATCTTGTTTATTTCTAGCGGCTTCTTGTACAGCGGATTTTACTTGAAAGTTTAAAACTTGCAAATGATATCTCTTGGGGGTTCCTCCGCCTTGGGTTTTGGGCGCAGTGCCCTATGTGCCCTTTCCAACACGATCTCTGAAGTGAAATCTGGGCCTAGGAGCGATTTGCACAAAGAGATTACTGCAGCCGGGATGTCACCAGGAAGTAACGCTTCAGGGATCCCTCTTATGCGCAGGTTGTTTCTTCGGCCTCTATTTTCTTGATCTTCTAAGGCGTTTTGTAACTGGTTCAGGTAGGTCCCACATTTCTGGAGCGAGTTGGAGGTGGCCCTCTGGTGATCTGTGATCTGTACTTGCTGATTCTCAAGGGCTTCCACTCTATCCCCTATATGGCGCATGTCTTGGCGCATGGCTGCAACTTCGCTCAACAGGGGTTCAAGGGCTTTACCCAGGGTGTTTTTTAAGTAATTTCTGGTAATGGGGAGGGACCCCTTACCTTGCGGTTCTTCACCATCACTCTCTTCTTCCGATCTAGCCCTTTGAGACTGAGCGGGCGCCATTTTGGAGTCGCGAGCCACATATGAAACGGCCGCTTTCTTCAGGAACTTTTCCATATCACCCCCTGCGATCTGATTTTTATTGGTATTGGGGTGCTCCCCGGCTTTGGGGTTCCCGATTTTTACCATTTTGTAGATTTTTCGCTAAAGATAGCTAGTGCATAGGACGGTCTGTAGAGCAGAGCTCCGGATCAAGCTGCCATCTCAGTCCGGCGCTAGCTCCGCCCCCCCGTTTTTTTGCACTATTTCAGGTTAAATTGATTCACTACCACAAAGCACGAGGAAAATTACTTTTGCTGCAAATCTAATTTATCCTGAAATTCAGAACGGAGTCGATTTGCTCAACACTGATTATAGCAATTATGTGTGGATCATACAACTAACAAATCAAAGGGAAGCACAAGAAAATTTAAAACTATGCATCAATCTAAACATATACAGTACTGTACTTCACCTATAGTCCTTGTAGTTCTCCTGCTCTAGCTACAGTATACTTCTAGTCTACCAAGTGAATTGTGTATAACATTGATTCACAACCTTTTTTTCTTTTGGAAAAGTTGGGAACCATTGAGAGTTTTTTCCAGCACCATGGAACCCCATATTATGAAATGATACAAATTTTGGCCCTAGATATTGTTTTTGCCTGCTTTTCTTGCCCTCCTGCAAGTAACAAGACTGGGAATGTGAGTTCACCCATAATTCCGTGCAGCCAGCCAATCCGCAGCCATCCCTTGTTATGTAACAGTCCTATAAAACCCTCATTCCACGTGGTCTCCGCCATTGTCCTGTGAGCTGAGCATAGGGAGAGACGTGGCCCATACGCTAGGGACAGTGATGCTGAAAATGATTAATAGAATAATATTGTAGAGGGAGAGTGCAGAGAGACTTTTGCTGCATCCGTTTTATTTATTCCTACATTTACTTATTCCTACATCCATCGTAAATGTAATCCAATACCAATAAGATGGAAGCCTTTATTATTCCTGTGCCATTGTGCCAACCAATACCATCCAGTCTGCACCCCTTAGGGGTGGCACGTCTTAATGGTGACCATCATCATCTTTTGAAGGCTTTACTTCTTCCAAATCATCCTTCACAGTCCCCATGTCCTAGAAAAGTCAGCAAGATGCAGAGAGATGAGGAGCTGGACGTTCCTGATGACATTCTAATCAATATTAGATGATGTGAAAAAGGAAGTAAAACAGATGGCAGGAGAGCGCTGGGGTTGGAGAAGTGGGTAAACCAGAGCTGATTAATATTCAGTGTTCAATGTAAATAACCTGCATGAGTTATTTACAGAACAGCAATAATTTGCATATTGTCTGCCCTTCTAACCCATACCAAGGTGCATTAAAGGTGCCGCGCCTCCATTAACAATGAAGACCGAATATACAGTGCAGTCTTTATTATTAAATGAAAGGCAGCTGCGGGCAAAATTGGTCACTCAGTTTTTCACCTCAGCATGGCCACAACCCGCCCTGCAGCATGGCTATTTCATGTGCCCGCACCTAAGACAGAGTGGCCTGGGTATACCTGATTTATAAGAAATAGCGATAAATTAATTCGGAAAGAATAAAACATTTTGGCTAACTTCGGCGAAGTTGCTGAATCGAATTTGTGGTCGGATCGACTATCAGAAAAGTGAGCCTAACCTATCTAACCCTATCTACAACAAGCAGTAGAGTTATGCCATAACTGCTGTGGTAGGGCAGCCTAACCTATCTAACCCTATCTACAATAAGCAGTAGAGTTATGCCATAACTGCTGTGGAAGGGCAGCCTAAAGGGGCCAAAAAGAGCAGACCTTAGTTTAGAGTAAATATATACATACCGTTACGACACCCAATTTTGAACGGAAAAGACCTTTCACGATGAAGGTGCGGAATATACCGTATATATCACAGTGACTTCCATCTACCTTACCTCTTTATCATGTGCACCGGCACATCGTTCTTGGAGATGGTTAATGCTGATGCGATTGAAAGAGTGGCCGGTAACCAGAAACGATTTACTCCTATGTTGACTAACAACATATGACCATATAACGAGAAGGTCTGAATCCTGAGAGCTGCAGACTGAAACAAACAATGGTGAATCTGTTGGAAGGGCCTAAATGAACTCCAACCATCCGCCAAGGGCCCTGATCTGGCACCGACTGTTCCTGGTGGCAAAATACTTCACATCTACTTATTCCCCAAGCCACACTTTATTTTTATTTTTATTAAGGACCCAAAAGTCAGAACATGGCGTATGCCATCTTACTGTAGTAGTAGATTAAGTGAAATGGGAAAACTTACCAGGCCTGGGGAACCATACACAGAAATACATGGCAATTTCGATTAACGAGCTAATGTTGCCTGTAATAAGGACAGAACGTACACATAATACGTGCAGTTGTGACAGAAAATAAGCTTAAGGTTGTGAAAAACTATGTATGCTGCGCCTGTAGTCGTGATAGGACTTGTCGTGTCTGCCTTATTACTGTACCTCCTACTGGAAGACGGACCGATACCCAGGACTTAGGCCGGACACCAACACCCTCAGCCCAAGTTTGTAGATGAAGTAAGCATGCCTGGGAGAAGATGATGTCCGCCAAGGTAGGCTTGGGATGACTGCGTATAAAGAAAACAATGAAGACCCAACAACCTAGAAAATAAAAGTCAGAGAAAACAATAACGTGAGTGAGACTCTAATGGCACAAGCCACGCGTGCGAGCCACCACGAGAAAATTGTATTGCGAGCCACAGATGACCGAGCCAGGCGAGCGGGTCTGAAGGCAGTAAAGACATGAAACCTACTTGTTGTGGGACCACGCAGCCGGCCTCAAATGGCGGAGTTATGTGTGTAAAATTTAAACGGAGAAGCCATGTGTGAGAGACTCTAATGGCGGAGTCATATGTGTAAAACTAAAACGGAGAAGCCATGCGTGAGCGACTAATGGCAGTTTTTATTTTATTTATAAAACCACTTATGCAGCACCAGTATGACTTGGGGACTCGCATAACCATGACCCTCTCCGACAGTGAACTTGGGACACTAACCAGCCTACAACCATATTGTACCCCTAACAAACAACATGAAGAACGGTCATCGGGCCCCCGAAGCCATGAGGCCCCCCGAAGCCAAGAGACTGAACTGGATGACCTTACAGTGATGATAAGTAATTAAACGTGAGCCAGACCTGATGGAAAATGCATAGACATTAGTGATCCGAACCACATGCACAACCGAAACATTAACCAACCGCGAACCGTGAAATTGAAACAGATGGGAGAAAAACAAGAGCCAGAGGCATTGCAGTTTGCTAAGAGAAGACCCTTGTCATGACAAACAAATGAACAACTTGTGAAAACATAGTAGGAACTTACTCCTATTGGCCTAGCAATGAAATGCAGCTTTAAGTGGAAGCAGAGTATAAAACATGATGTAAGACCAAGTGGGTGAATGCAGCTCTGGATGTGAGTGGTGCCTAAAACATGGAATGGGCACAGCTCTGAGTATGAGCATGAAGAGCATGGTATAAAGCAGTCGTATGAATGCTCAGTCGTATGAATGCTCACTGAAAGTGAGCAGAGTATTAATGTAATACAACAGCGGACGCATGAACGCAGCTCTAGTAGTGAATGGCGTATGGGACAAAAATGTAAATGCAGACACACGGACGTAGCTTTGAAGGTAACAATTCTAACCACAATCATAGGACCATTAGTGCCCAACCTCCTTCGCCCCAGAGCGCTACAAGTCACGGTCCTACCGTGAATGCCAGCACTCGCCTGGCACTTTCTGCCATTGCCCAGGCGCGAACGAACCTCCACATGATGCTGCAGGATTGTTTTTGTTTTTTTTTACAACGATGGTCACCACAACACCACCTGCGCATCATCAGCCACTGCCAGCATATAGCCACCATCCTTCGGCTACGTGAATATCACCATCATGGTCCCCTGAGGAACCAAGGACTGACTTGGGGAAACGCGTTGGGACAATTACAAGTTTCCATCATTTAGGACTGACATCCTTGTTCTAAATCAACAGAGGAGAACCTTGAACCCACCGTGAGGTAACATCCAGGGTCACGTGAGGGTAAGCAAAGGGTTTAGCCACCGAGAGGTGGGGTCGCCCCTTTCGGGGCGGGTGCTCTGCCTGTAGGCAGGGGTAGACACCTTAGGGTATCAATAGGGATACTTTTTCCTCCTGACCTCACCGGATTTCACCTATGAAACATCTAACTGTAAGTGCTACACCTCTTACCCTCTTATCATATGACCTACTGCACTGAAGTCCACCGTGGGTCTTGATTCTACCTTTATTCTGGCAATTGATAATATATCAAGTGATTATATATCAAAAAAAATTTTGGAAAATTATACCTCTCTTAATATTATCTATTAAAAGTTAAATTTTAAATGAATAGCTTATAATTTCTGTGACGTATTGATGATAGCTTTTCAGAATATTATATGACCCTCTGTGATTGTGACCACCTCGTATTGGCCTAAGAAAAACATAAACGTGGTTGAACATAAACCCTGATGCAACGCCAATTGATAGACATATAGTGCACCTATAAACATAGCACGGAACCGCTGACACATGCTTGCCCATAAAATAATGTTTATAGATTAAACACACTCACATACAAGAACATTGGAACTCAATTACAGACACCTTGACCAAACCTGCTTGTGCCCCCATACACAGACCACTGAAATACAGGGTGGGCCATTTATATGGATACACCTTAATAAAATGGGAATGGTTGGTCATATTAACTTCCTGTTTGTGGCACATTAGTATATGTGAGGGGGGGAAACTTTTCAAGATGGGTGGGGACCATGGCGGCCATTTTGAAGTCAGCCATTTTCAATACAACTTTTGTTTTTTCAATAGGAAGAGGGTCATGTGACATCAAACTTATTGGGAATTTCACAAGAAAAACAATGGTGTGCTTGGTTTTAACGTAACTTTATTCTTTCATGAGTTATTTACAAGTTTCTCTTTGTTTACAGCCATTGATATGTCGCCAAGGTTAACACGTGAGGAGCGGATAGAAATTATGTTGATGTCTGGTGAACGCAGTAACCGGGTCATTGCAGCAGATTTTAATGCAAGACACCCTACGAGACCACCCATCTCCCATGCTACAGTTAGCAAACTGCTTGCAAAGTTTTGTGAAACTGGTTCAGTGTTGGATTTGCCAAAATGTGAACGCATGAAATCTGTCTCTAATGAAGAAACATCAGTGGCTGTCCTAGCTTCATTCAGCAAGAGCCCACAGCGTAGCACTAGCCGCATGTCACTGGAGAGTGGCATTAGTCGAACATCCCTTCGGCGGATATTAGCTACTCACAAATGGCACCCTTACAAACTCCAGCATCTCAACGAGGATGACCCAGATCGGCGCACTGAATTTGCAGAATGGGCAAAACAAAAATTGGAACAGGACCCTCAGTTTACGCAGTAAATTTTGTTCAGTGATGAGGCAAACTTTTATGTGAATGGTGAAGTTAACAAACAAAACCACCGCTATTGGTCTGACACTAACCCACATTGGATAGATCCCTCCAAGACTGTTGGAACAAAAAAATTGATGGTATGGTGTGGTATATGGGGTACAAAGATAGTGGGGCCATTCTTCATCAATGGAAACCTGAAGGCCACTGGATATGCGAAATTGCTACATGATGATGTGTTTCCCTCTTTATGCACTGAAGCTGGCACGTTCCCTGAGTTTTTCCAGCAAGATGGTGCACCACCACATTATGGGTGTCAGGTCCGAGCATTCTTAGATGAACAGTTTCCTGGAAAGTGGATTGGTCGTCGTGGGCCAGTTGAATGGCCCCCAAGGTCTCCCGATCTGACCCCTTAGACTTTTATCTTTGGGGTCATCTGAAGGCAATTGTCTATGCTGTGAAGATACGAGATGTGCAGCACCTGAAACTACAGATACTGGAAGCCTGTGCTAGCATTTCTCCTGCGGTGTTGCTATCAGTGTGTGAAGAGTGGGAGAAGAGGGTTGCATTGACAATCCAACACAATGGGCAGCACATTGAACACATTTTATAAGTGGTCAGAAACTTGTTAATAACTCATGAAAGAATAAAGTTACGTTAAAACCAAGCACACCATTGTTTTTCTTGTGAAATTCCCAATAAGTTTGAAGTCACATGACCCTCTTCCTATTGAAAAAACAAAAGTTGGATTCAAAATGGCCGACTTCAAAATGGCCGCCATGGTCACCACCCATCTTGAAAAGTTTCCCCCCTCACATATACTAATGTGCCACAACAGGAAGTTAATATCACCAACCATTCCCATTTTATTAAAGTGTATCCATATAAATGGCCCACCCTGTACATTTACCGACATCTTGCATGTCCGGCGCTAACTGCGGACGTGCGCCCCACATGTAAAACAGCTGACAGTTAAACATGCAACCATTTTTTCTGCTCATTCCTGCCTAATTTTAGGCATCATACCAATAACTATATATACAGTAGACCCCCCCCACCCCCCCCAATCCCCGAAACAGCCGGGCAACAATCCTAACCACCAACATCCGACTATTAGCGCCCATCCCCATTCATCCCAGAACACTGCAAATCGCGGACTGCAGTGTGAGTCCTGTGCAACAAGTTTGATCCTACCGTGAGCGCCAGCATTCGCCTGGCACCTTTTGCTGTTTACCCAGGCGTGAACGAGCTGCCACACAATGCTGCGTTTTTTTTCTTTTAAACGACCATTGATACATGACCTTTCCAAAAACT
The DNA here is from genome assembly GCF_905171765.1 of Bufo bufo. Taxonomy (NCBI): domain Eukaryota; kingdom Metazoa; phylum Chordata; class Amphibia; order Anura; family Bufonidae; genus Bufo; species Bufo bufo. The sequence continues at coordinate 174,659,236 of NC_053390.1, read as the reverse complement.
AAATGGATAAAATACCATCACTTAAACACAGAGTGCGTAGCTTGGAGACATGCGTCCCATATGTAACCGGTATCAGAAAACATGCGACCATACCTATTCTAGGCGCATGCTTACCCCAACAACAATATTCAATAGCCCCCAACAAGCCCCTGAACAGCCGGACAAAATATGCTAACCACAGTCGTTTGACCATTAGCGCCCAAATCTGCTTCGTCCCAGCGTATGACAATTTTTCTTTATTTTTTTAAATCGACCTTTGATCCACATTTACCATCACTTAAACACAGCGTGCATAGCTTGAGCCAACTGCAGACATGCAGGCATGTAAACCAGGTATCAGAAAACTTACAACCATACCTACTATAAGCACGTGTTACCCCAATAACTGTATGCAATGACCCCACCAGGCCTCTGAATAGCCGGACAAACAATACTAACAACCATCGTTCGACCATTAGCGGCCAAACTTTGCTTCATGCCAGAGCAATACATGTCGCAGACCGCAGCGTGGGTCCCGTACAAACAACTCCGATCCTACCATGAATACCAGCGCGCTCCTGAGACATTCTGCCGTCGCCCAGCCGTAAGGAGCCTCCACACCATGCTGCTGTATCCTAGAGCTGAGCCAGAGGTAGTGAAATCAGCTGAATCATCATCAGCCTGAGCCCACAGGTGCCTATAAATAGCCTAGTAATCAGCCAGCCTGGGCCCACAGGTACGTATAAATAGCCTTGTAATCAGCCTCCCCTCCCACAAATGCAGCAATATCTTGCTTATACTTATCAAAACTTCGCTCATACCCAGTAAAAAACTAATTCATTTTTTTAGAAGAATTTTGGATTGCTGCCTTTGTATTTAGAAACATTTTTGTGAAAGTTGTGGAGGTTGATTTGCTACCTGAATAGCAAGAACTAAGGATGAGGGAACTGATTCTAAACTAATGAAATTTGTTACGAATTTCACTGAGTTGTCACAAATCGAATCAGAAAAAATGACACGCAAAACCACAAAGGAAATAAGAAGAAGGCTGGTCACATGACACGGTGAGGGGTTGAAGAGAAGGGCTCTCACTGATTGGCTCAGAGACTCACATACAGCATGAGATTTGGGGTACATATGGCGTGTAATCAGGTAAAGAGTGAGGGAGTGGGAACTGGTTTCTATCAAGTGTATTTGCTGGCAGGCTAGTGTCAGCCAAGCTTCTGTCAAATAGTTCTACATTAGAAGTGGTCGGGTGGGTGAGGAGTATGATAATGATTGTATGTTGGACAAGACCTGGTAGCTGGATAGAGGTGCTGAGTAGGAGGGGACATCAGAGGAGGAGGGTGGTAGCAGCAGCAGCAACTCCTCGATACCAAAGCCCAGTTCAGATTGCTATTTTAAATTGTTTTTCAATACGCAGATATGCATACAGTAGGAATTAACTGAAGTCTCGCGCAACTTCGGGCAAGAAGAACTTTACATACAATACAATATTTACTTACAATACATTTTAATGCTGTATGGATGGATACAGCAATAATATGTACTGTTTTTCCTGACCACATGGACTTCTGGGGTGGCAGACTAGAACAGTGGCCCGAGCTGGCCCAGTATGCGTTCTCTATTCTCTCTTGCCCAGCCTCCAGTGTCATCTTAAAGAGGGTTTTCAGTGTGACAGGCATCGTTGTGACACCTAAACTGACAATTTTTCCTCCGTCAGTGTCCAAAACATCCCTTTTGGCAAAATGAATGAGGCATGTATCCATGAGAATTTTCACACTCCTGCAGCTGAGGCAGATAAATAGATCTAATGCCACTGCAGCTGTCTGTCTTCCTGCTTATCATCCTGTTCTGTACTATATGGCTGCTACTGCTGCCATAATGCCACTGTCACTTTCTGCCTGGCTACCATTATGTTCTATACCTGATGGCTGCTGCTGTTATCATGCCATTGACAGCCACTGTTGACATGTTCTGTACTGTATGGCTCCCCCACCGCAGCAGTTGCTGTTCCCTGCTGCTAATCCCTGTCACGGGGTTCCGAAGGTGCACTTGGTCCCCCATTTCCCACAGACCTGTTGCTTAGCTTTGGGAATGAGGATCTGTGCTTGACCTCATTCCCAGGGCGGCTTTGCTGGCTGGGTGGCTCCCTGCTCCTAGTCTGCCTTGAGCGCCGAGCTGATCACTCGGTGCTCTACTGGTTGGTCTGTCGGTCATGTGACGCTGGCCACGTCACATGACCCTCACTCCCCACTATAAATACAGGCAGCCTGCTGGTCACAGGTTGCCTGTTAATTTCTAGGTTCCTGGCTATCTGTTGGACTACTGAATACTTACCTGATCCTGTTCCCTGACGATCCTCTGCCTGCTCCTCCTGTACTGCGCATCCATCCTGGTATTGTGACCTTGGCTCCCACCTGACTACTCTCTTAGGACTCCTCTTGTACTTAGCTACTCTCCTGGTATTTGACCCCGGCTTCTCCTGACCATTCTTTGCTTAATCCGTTGTACTACGTAGCTCTCTTGGTTCTGACCCGGTCCGTTCATGTTCCGTATTTTGTCTTGTCTGTCTTCCCTGCACATATCCTAAGTTAGGGACTGCCGTCCAGTTGTCCCCTGTCATCAGGACTCGTGAGGCAAGTAGGCAGGGCCTGGGGTGAGGGTGGAGCGCAGTGGTCACTACCCTTCCCCCTGTGTGTGTGTGTGGACGTGACCGTTACAATCCCCTACTGTCACTTTTATTACCACTACTGCCACTACCATTACCACTACCATTGCTGGTAGACAGTTGCCACTACTACTAACACCACAGCTAAACACACATATACTGCCTTGTCTGTTCCATGCTGTGCTGCTACTGTAGCCACTACTATTGGGGTCACATGCCACTATTATCCTACCCCTTTCACATTCACACGGTACTGCTGCTCCCAATTAAAATAGAGATTTTTTTTGTTCAGGTTTGTTCAGAACAAGCCACTGTTTCTTCTGACAATTAATTTTTTGAAACTTTGAAATATGAAAAACAATAACACATGAAACGGTGCAGTGTGGTTTTAAACATGTTCATTGTTAACAATTTGAAACATGAGTTTACCCATAGCTATACATGTCAGTGTAATAGGGTTTAAGAGCTAAGGGAGCTGCGAGGGAGGAGAGTGAGAGCAAAAATTCATCAAAATTTTAAAAAATAGATATTTTTTATGAAAAATAAAATCTGCATGCTAGGAAAACAGAGGGCATTATATAATACCAGTTTTCAGGGCAATTGGCGCAACTTTAATTCATGTACAATTGAATCGGACATGAATAACATTTCAATAAATTTGCTCATCCTTACCAACAACTCAGTGCAAAATTAAAAAATATATCATGTTACAATATCCAGACACTTTATATTTCTGTACAGTTTGATATTCTGGCAGTGTTGCTAACACATTTCTTTTGCACCAATGCCAGGATTGTAAATTGATCATCAGAATTACTTGAAAATGCAGCTGCTCTTGTTTGTCCATCACTACATAAACATTTTCACTTGCTTTTGCAATTATCGACAGCCATAATGAAGATTAGTGCTATCTCCCTGAAAATCCTTGTGAGTATAATAGATATAATTATTTTTTCTGATTACCTGGATCCACTTCAAACCTCAATCTATTTCGATAAGCATATTCAGGAAAGCAATTTAAGCCATAGAGAGTAATGATTGCACAAACAAAATTATGAGCGCCAGGGAAATGCCTGAGGTTCCAACTTGCTCTACTAACTAATAGTGAAGTATGGGATTTGGTTATCAAAATCTTTTCTTGTTTTTATAGATAGATGGCTTCATTTACTTTTATATCAGTTTATTGCATGTTCATATATTTACAGTCAGGTCCATAAATATTGGGACATGGACACAATTCTAGCATTTTTGGCTCTATACACCACCACAATGGATTTGAAATGAAACGAACAACATGTGCTTTAACTGCAGACTGTCAGCTTTAATTTGAGGGTATTTACATCCAAATCAGGTGAACGGTGTAGGAATTACAACAGCTTGCATATGTGCCTCCCACTTGTTAAGGGACCAAAAGTAATGGGACAGAATAATAATCATAAATCAAACTTTCACTTTTTAATACTTGGTTGCAAATCCTTTGCAGTCAATTACAGCCTGAAGTCTGGAACGCATAGACATCACCAGATGCTGGGTTTCATCCCTGGTGATGCTCTGCCAGGCCTCTACTGCAACTGTCTTCAGTTCCTGCTTGTTCTTGGGGCATTTTCCCTTCAGTTTTGTCTTCAGCAACTGAAATGCATGCTCAATCGGATTCAGGTCAGGTGATTGACTTGGCCATTGCATAACATTCCACTTCTTTCCCTTAAAAAACTCTTTGGTTGCTTTTGCAGTAAGCTTTGGGTCATTGTCCATCTGCACTGTGAAGTGCTGTCCAATGAGTTCTGAAGCATTTGGCTTATTATGAGTAAATAATATTGCCCAAAACACTTCAGAATTCATCCTGCTGCTTTTGTCAGCAGTCACATCATCATAAAATACAAGAGAACCAGTTCCATTGGCAGCCATACATGCCCACGCCATGACACTACCACCACCATGCATCACTGATGAGGTGGTATGCTTAGGATCATGAGCAGTTCCTTTCCTTCTCCATACTCTTCTCTTCCCATCCCATCACTCTGGTACAAGTTGATCTTGGTCTCATCTGTCCATAGGATGTTGTTCCAGAACTGTGAAGGCTTTTTTAGATGTCATGTGGCAACTCTAATCTGGCCTTCCTGTTTTTGAGGCTCACCAATAGTTTACATCTTGTCGTGAACCCTCTGGTATTCACTCTGGTGAAGTCTTCTCTTGGTTTTTGACTTTGACACAAATACACCTACCTCCTGGAGAGTGTTCTTGATCTGGCCCAACTGTTGTGAAGGGGTTTTCTTCACCAGGGAAAGAATTCTTCGGTCATCCACCACAGTTGTTTTCTGTGGTCTTCCGGGTCTTTTGGTGTTGTTGAGCTCACCGGTGCGTTCCTTCTTTTTAAGAATGTTCCAAACAGTTGTTTTGGCAACACCTAATGTTTTTGCTATCCCTCTGATGTTTTTTTTTTTTTTTTTCAGCCTAATGATGGCTTGCTTCACTGATAGTGACAACTCTTGGATCTCATCTTGAGAGTTGACAGCAACAGATTCCAAATACAAATAGCACACTTGAAATGAACTCTGACCTTTTATCTGCTCATTATAATTCGGATAATGAGGGAATAACACACACCCGGCCATGGAACAGCAGAGAAGCCAATTGTCCCATTACTTTTGGTCTTGAACAGTGGGAGGCACATAGGCAAACTGTTGTAATTCCTACACCGTTCATCTGATTTGAATATAATACCCTCAAATTAAAGCTGACAGTCTGCAGTTAAAGCACATCTTGTTTGTTTCATTTCAAATCCATTGTGGTGGTGTATAGAGCCAAAAATGTTAGAATTTGTTTCGATGTCCCAATATTTATTGACCTGACTGTATATGGCTGTAAAAACACGGTCAAAATTCTATTATGTTTTTTAAACCACTCTCCAATTTAAATGAAAAGATATAATTGGTGCAGCTTGCATTTATGATGTTCTTTTTTCTTATTTTATGTGTCAACATACTTAAATCATCAGCTTTTCTCCGCCTGTGGGCTGCTTTTAAAGTTTTCACATTTGAGCTTGTGTATAGTGAAGTATGACGCAAGCATAGTTCAAATTTCTGCTCTGAACTGAGGAAATTGCTTAAACAACCACTTAAATTAAATTCTGCTTCTCTATATCTGTAAAAGGAAAGATATAATTTTATATAGTTGCATTTTCATACTGACTAATTCTAAACAGTGAATTCATTTAAAAGTTCACATGTGTGATTCTGAGCCTCTAATTGCTGGGAGATAAATACCATTTATGTTTTTCTTTTTTTCTTTATGTTATAGTTACATATGCAAGTGAAATAAATTCCAAAATACTTTGCATGGTTACAGGTCATGTTGTGATAAACATCCCATGGAACAAATGCATTCAGCGATTATTGTGGAAGGGCCTAAGGGGATTATATCAATGTAACACATGTAAAAAATGCAGTGTTGCATAAGCATATGCTGTTGTGGAATATTTATGGTCTTCCCTGTAGAATATATAGACAAATATATTAATGAAAAAAAATGTTAATATAATTCCGTATGAAAAATATAACTATACTGAGCGCAAAACTACTGTACAATATTATGTTAATATTTCTATTGACTTGAATAGATCTGGACTACAGATGAACGAATTGATCCTAAAAAATTAGATTTGTTCTGAATGTACAAAAATGTGTCCACCAAAAAAAAAAAGACAAATGGACGAATCGAATAAAAATTGTTCTCAGTGCTATTTTGCTGTGAAAAGTGGTGGGCAAAAACCATGAGGGAGGAAGAAGATTGAGGATCATATGACACTGTGTAAAAAAGTCTTGCCCTGATTGGCTCAGAGGTTGAAGACATCCTGATGAGCCAATTGGGGGGCAGTAGACAGACCAGTCCTTATAAACCTCTTTCTTTAGGGCTTCTGTCACCCCACTAAACTCATTTTTTTTTTTGTGTACATATAATCCCTATCCTGCGATATATCTATACATTATGTTATTAATCATTTTGGTTCAGTAGATATGTCAAAAAACGTACTTTTATAATATGCTAATTATCTGTCTACCAGCAAGTAGGGCGTCTACCTTGCTGGTAGCAAGCCGCAAAAAACCCGCCCCCCCTCCTGTTGATAGACAGGGCCAGCAGCGATCTCCTCCTCCGGCTGGCCCTGTCAGCATTTCAAAAATCATGCACCTGTGTGATTCAGCGCAGGCGCTCTGAGATAAGGAGGCTCGCCTCCTCAGCACTCCTCAGTGCGCCTGCGCCGATGATGTCTTTCTCTTTCGGTGACGTCATCGGCGGCAGGCGCACTGAGGGAGTGCTGAGGAGGCGAGCCTCCTTATCTCAGAGCGCCTGTGCCGAATCAACACAGGCGCGCAATTTTTGAAATGCTGACAGGGCCAGCCGGAGGAGGAGATCGCTGCTGGCCCATAACAGGTAGGTACTAGTGTTAGGGACCACTCATAGAGGCGACCTTGACGTGGTGAGTGGCTTATTACGCTTTGGCCAAAATGTACACCAATGCCTCATTCAACATCCAGCAATGAGGCAGGGCAGATAGTGCTGGTTGCAGAGCTGCTATTGCATTTGTGTTTTTGCGTTTGTATGTGTATCCGATGAAAGCTGTCACGGCACCAGACGGGATTAAAAGTAAAATGTGCCTGGCGTGCATGCTGTACCTGCGCTCCTTGGACTTTGTGTGGCTATCATGGCCCATAACAGGTAGGTACTAGTGTTAGGGACCACTCATATAGGCGACCTTGACGTGGTTGAGTGACTCATTACGCTTGGCCAAAATGTACACCAATGCCTCATTCAACATCCAGCATAGAGGCAGGGCAGAGTGCTGGTTGCAGAGTGCTATTGCATTTGTGTTTTTGAGTTTGTATGTGTATTTCGCCATAGCGATGTGCACCTGCATATAGGGTTGTGCTGACTGAACCCCCCACATTTTTTCCTCATGTCCTATTATTGTCCACAAATCACGGACCGAGGCCCAATTCAAGTCAATGGGTCCGCAAAAAATACGGAACGCACACGGAACACATCCAAATGTCATCCGTATTTCATCCGTATTTTGCGGATCCATACTGTAGAAATGCTATGCCCAGCCCATATTGCTCATGTGTTTAGTGATTAGTAAGTTACTGTTCCATTTCGGTATCCGCCAAAAAACGGATTGCATATGGAAACCATATGGATATGTTTTGTGGAATAACGGAACGGAAGAGGACATAAATCAGAGAGAAAACAAACTTGATACGGAACAACGGATGCGTGAAAAAAGGACCGCAAAACAACAACGGTCATGTGCATGAGCCCTAATCCTGTATTTTCAGCATCCTTAAAGCCTCTTTCAGACGGTCAGTATTTTGTCAGTGTTTTGCCATCAGTATTTGATCAGTAATTGTAAGCTAGAAACAGGATGGGACAAAAACACAAGATAAAATGTAATGGAATTATTTGCATTTGATCAGCATTTTGGACCCACTCCCTGCTTTTGGCTTACAAATTCTGATCAAATACCAATGCAAAACACTGACCAAACACTGGCTAAAAGAACATATAGCTACAATGAATTGGGTTGCGTTGGTAAATTGATTTGTGTGATTCATTCAATAACCAACGAGACGCCTCCTGTATTACAATAATCCAGCTGCCATGTTTGATCCATCCAGCAAGTTTTGCCCATCGGGTTTTAACCCAAATACATGTTAAAAGCAAAATACCAATACGTTCATAGTATGAAGGGATCTCGGACCTTACAGAAGGATTCCACATGGGCAAAAATTTTTGTTGCATTGCACAGTGACATAGAATTTGTTTAAAAGTTGTTGTAGCTGTCAGAGTGAAACTAAGAATAGAAGGTGAATACAGCAGCACTGCCTTTACTGACTTGCAGCCCTACGCGAGAAAAACCTGCCGGTTCTGTGGTATAAATTACTTTGCTTTGTGGTGCTCAGCGTGATAGAAGTGAGACCAGTAAACAGTTCATCATATGTAGAGAAGAAAAAAAAAGAAGGTCGCGGCACTCACTGGAGTGTAATTATGTTGCCAGCTTTATTCAAACTTCATGAGAAGGTGCACTATAGATCTGGGGCGGACACACTGTAGCAAATAGTAGCGGCTACCGGCCGTTTCGCGCGTGGGAACGCGCTTCCTCTGGCCGCTGTAAACGTCATAGCGCAAGCCTGCGCTTTATAGGGACGGGCTAGATGCGGCCGGTACCATCGGCCACAGCTGTGCGCCGCGGATCAGTGACATAAATAACTTAACAAATGTGAGCAGGGGAAGCAAATGTACATGAAAATGATAAGTGAACATCTATGGATGTACAATTTAAATACAATTATGCAAAGCACCAGTGGAACACAAATCACATTATGGCAACAGATGCACGCAGTGACTGATAATTTACAGGTACTATACGCCTAACATAACTAGCCCCCTAACACAATGACAGTATTTCCTTTGTAAAAAGACTGACAAGTTGTTACGGTCATTTAACCCTGCTGCTCCCATGGCCCCAGTAAGTATAATCCACTTGCTTCCTCTGCAGGAGCAGGCGATGCCGATCCCCTACTCTAGGGATGGGTTGGGACATGTTCCACTCCTGCAAAGGGAAAGACAACGCAGATTGGCATCATGGGTGGTGCGGAAATGATCAATTAGTCGTGGGCAACATAGGCCTGAAAGCATGTAACCGACGTGTTCACGGATACGTTCAAATAAAGGGCGGATCGTTTTGCCGATGTAAAGTCTTTTACAGGTGCAAAAGACGACATAAAAACATAGGATGTGCGGCAATTGATAAAGTCCCGTACGAATGCTCAATTCCTCCTATCTGTAGCCTTTTACTGCAAACATTAAGTGCACAAAAAGAACAGTGACCACATCTATAGTTGCCTCTGGGTTTCTTAAGCCAGGTCTCTTCCTGAGGCGTGCTAAATACGCTTCTGACCAGCTTATCCTTGAGGTGGGACACCTTCTAAATGTGACTACGGTCGTTGGTTGGAGAAGTTATTCAAAGAGGGATCCCTTTCAATAAGTCCCAATTCTCATTAATAGCCCGCTAATTGCTTCTGCGGCAGGGCTATACTTAAATGAAAAGGCAAAGCGAGGGGGTATGCTGTTCATTCTTTTTTCCTTGAGTAAGGAATTGCGGTCAAGTTTTGCGGCCCTACATAGGGCTGCTGAGACGCTTCTCGATGGATAACCCCGGTCCAGCAGTCTGTCTCTAAGTTCCCCAGCCTGTTCGAGAAACCCGGCATCAGTATCGTTTATCCTCAATAGACGGACAAATTGTCCATATGGGAAGGCACGCTTTACCGATGTCGGTGAAAACTGGTCTGGTGGAGGAGCGAATAGTGGGGAACTTAGATACAGACTGCTGGACCGGGGTTATCCATCGAGAAGCGTCTCAGCAGCCCTATGTAGGGCCGCAAAACTTGACCGCAATTCTTACTCAAGGAAAAAAGAAGGAACAGGATACCCCCTCACTTTGCCTTTTCATTTAAGTATAGCCCTGCCGGCAGATAGCAATTAGGCAGGCTTTTAATGAGAATTGGGACTTATTGAAAGGGGATCCCTCTTTGATAACTTCTCCAACCAACGACCCTTAGTCACATTTAGAAGGTGCCCACCCTCAATGGAGAAGCTGGTCAGAAGCGTATTTAGCATGCCTCAGAAGAGACCTGGCTTAAGAAACCCAGAGGCAACTATAGATGTGGTCACTGTTCTTTTTGTGCACTTAATGTTTGCAGTAAAAGGCTACAGATAGGATGGAATTGAGCATGTCGTACGGGACTTTAATCAATTACCGCACATCCTATGTGTATATGTCGTCTTTTGCACCTGTAAAAAGATTTTACATCGGCAAACGATCCGCCCTTATTTGAACGAATCCGTGAACACGTCGGTTACATACGGTCAGGCAGAGGTTGCCCACGACTAATTGAGCATGTCCGCACCACCCATGATGCCCATCGCGTTGTCTTTCCTTTGCAGGAGTGGAACATGTCCAACCCATCCCTAGAGTAGGGGATCGGCATCGCCTGCTCCTGCAGAGGGAAGCAAGGTTGGATTATACTTACTGGGGCCATGGGACGAGGCAGGGTTAAATGACCGTAACAACTTGTCAGTCTTTTTACAAAGAAATACTGTCATTGTGTTAGTGGCTAGTTATGTTAGGCGTATAGTACCTGTAAATTATCAGTCACTGCGTGCATCTGTTGCCATAATGTGATTTGTGTTCTCACCGTGCCTTTGCATAATTGTATTTAAATTGTACATCATAGATGTTCACTTATCATTTCATGTACATTTGCCTTCCCTGCTCACATTTGTTAAGTTTATTTATGTCACTGATCCGCGGCGCACAGCTGTGGCCGATGGTACCGGCCGCATCTAGCCCGTCCCTATAAAGCGCAGGCTTGCGCTATGACGTTTACAGCGGCCAGAGGAAGCGCGATCCCACGCGCGAAACAGCCGTAGCCGCTACTATTTGCTACAGTGTGTCCGCCCCAGGATCCTATATGTGCACCTTCTCATGAAGTTTGAATAAAGCTGCAACATAATTACTACTCCGGTGAGTGCCGCGACTTTCTTTTTTTCTTCTCTACATATGATGAGCTGTCAGAGTGACACAGATAAAATTTTCCATAACAGAATGTGGTAGCCAGTAGAGATAAGTGAATCAAAGCTGACAAAGTCGAATTCGTTCTGAATTTCAAGAAAAATTTGATTGTGAACGAATGCGAATTCCCTTGCGCTTCGTGGTAACAAATCAAAATTTTTCCTAACATGGCGGCTAGCCGCTACAATGGCGTCTAAAATGGCGGCTATAACGTGTGAGGACATGGGGCAAGGAACTCCGGGAAGGGCGGGAATGAACCATAATGCCATGCATGCAGCCAATCAGCAGCCAGCCGATGTCACAGCCCTATAAATACAGCGGCATCTTAGAGTCTGCCATTCACTATTGTACTTTGTTCAGGGACAGGCATGTATGCAGCGCTAGGGAGAGTGAAAGAAAAACTAATTGTTAAAAAAAAAGGAAAGAAGCGATTTACTAGTGCAGGGAAAGGATATTGAGAGGAATAATTTCACAGGCAGGGAGAGACGTGTGTAGATGCTAGGGAGAGTCATATGAAAATCCTCATTGTGAAAAAAAAGCGATTTACAAGTGCAGGGAAACATTACTTGGGATCCAGATAGTCTCATAATACAGCTCTGTCACTCCAGCAATTAGTTATGGGGTGTCAAGTGCTATGTTGAAAAGCCTTTAGTGGCTTTTATCTGTGGAAAAAGATAAATATATCCGAAGGTCCACTTTTGCTGTTAACTGCGATGATATCATTTAGTGGCCTATTTCAATACAATACGAGAAATATTTACACAGGTCACTTTTTTATTGTTATTGTGCTAAAAGCATGTATTGTCATATTTCACTACAATACGAGAAAAATAAACGCAGTTCACATTTGGTGTTATTTGCGCTAAAAGCGTTTATTGCCATATTTCTAGAGAAAAATAGACTTAGTTCATATTTGGTGTTATTTGCGCTAAAAGTGTTTCTTGTCATATTTCACTACAATACGAGAAAAATAGACGCAGTTCATATTTGCTGTTATTTGCCCTAAAAGCGTTTATTGTCATATTTCACTACAATACGTGAAATATAGACGCAGTTTCACTATTTTGAGCTAAAAGCATTTATTGTCATATTTCCACAGAAAAAGAGAAAAATATTCACAGTTCACTTTTTGTTATTACGTAGATATCGTTTAGTGCCTATTTTATTTCCAAACGAGAAATATAAACGCAGTTTCACTTTTGCTGTTATTTAGGATAAAATCGTTTCATTGCCAATTGAAATCCTTTAGTTGCCTCAATAAAAAAAAAAAAATCTATTTGGCGCTTTTAGAGGTGTTTTAATTTGCTTTTAATTTATTTAGTTCGACTAAAGTATGTTAGACAGAGAAGTGGCAGGCCCTGCACGGAGGAGTGTCAGAGCCGTAAATGATTCTGGCACAGGCACAGGGTGCAGCAGAGTAAAGGGGCGTGGCAGCAGAGGTTTCTTTCCGAGGCCTCAGGTCCACAATGTCAGCTAGCGGTCGTGTCTTGACCAGCAACCCAGCGGTTCTTAATTGGTTGACTGGATCTTCGACTTGGTCGCAAGTGACATCAGCACCAGCAGCCTAAGTCTAGAGCCGCTGATGAGCAGCTTTCATCACCAGCATAATGAAGAACTGCTCACCAGCAGGAGCAAGTAGACTTGAAGCAGGACCTGAAACCAGCAGGTGGTGGCATACTTTGACAGCACCCTGCCAGTCGTCATAGAATAATCAGATGTCACAGGCGTCAATTCTGATAGTTGCATATCTGATGTTCATAAGCATCAATTATAATGGTTGCATAGAAAAAGACATCCTGGTATGGTAAGGTGCACTTGTATTATAGTCACACTGCCTTAAATACCTTGAATTCTGGTGCCTAAAAACGATACTCTACCTCCTAATCTAGCGAATCGCGGCATGAATACTGGTGTAAACTCAACTTCCGGTCCTTTGGAACGCATGCAATGTGTGTGGAACGCACATGTGATTCTCAAAACGGAAGTGCATCAGCGCTACTGTCCCTGACTCTTCCTGCCTATGGAACGCATGCAGGGGTGCGAGGAAAGAAGCTAGGAGGAGCCGAAGGTGTCGGCTGTGTTACCTTGAGGGGAAGGAGTGGTTAAGGTATACAAGTAATGACTCATTTGGGCAAAGTACTTAGTTTTGCAGGATTTGCTGCATCTGTTATTGTTAAAAAAAACTTTAAATACTTCAACATTTTTCTGGCTTTGAAAAAAACACCCATTTTTGGCAATAGCCTCCATCTTAGGCCTTTGCCGCATTAGTCAGTGTGCAATTTAAGCTAGAAATACAGCTATAATTTTCTGGGTTTTAAAAAACACCCTTTTTGGGCAAAATACTCAATTTTAGAGCCCTTGTTGCATCTGTACGAGTAAAAATTCAAGTGTTATAATACTGCTGTCATATTCTGTTATTCAAAAAACACCCATTTTGGGCAAAATAATTAATTTGCGGCCTGTCTGCATCTGTCAGTGTGAAATTCAAGCGTTGTATACTGCTGTCATATTCTGTTAAAAAAAACACCCTTTTTGGGCAAAGTACCTAATATTACAGCCTTTGCTGCTTCTGTTATTGTTAAAACAAGCTTTAAAATACTTCAATAATTTCTGGCTTTGAAAAAATACCCATTTTTGCCAATTACCCTCCATTCTTGGGCCTCTGCCAGCTTAGTCAGTATGCAATTTAAGCTAGAAATACAGTTTTATTTTTCTGGGTTTTAAAAAACACCCTTTTTGGGCAAAAATACTTAATTTTACAGCCCTTACTGCATCTGTATGTGGGAAATTCAAGCGTTATATACTGCTGTCATATTCTATTAGAAAAAAAAAAAACACACCATTTTTGGGCAAAGTACTTATTATTGCAGTCTTTGCTGCATCTGTTATTGTTAAAACAAGCTTGAAATTCTTCAATAATTTTCTGGCTTTGAAAAAACACCAATTTTTGGCAATAACCTCCATCTTGGGCCTATGCCACATTAGTCAGTGTGCAATTTAAGCTGGAAATAAAGCTACAATTTTCTGGGTTAAAAAAAAAACAAAACATTTTTGGGCAAAATACTCAATTTTACAGCCCTTGTTGCATCTGTACGTATGAAATTCAAGCGTTATATACTGCTGTCATATTCTGTAGTTCCAAAAACACCCTTTTGGGGCAAAGTACTTAATATTGCAGCCTTTGCTGCATCGGTTATTGTTAAAACAAGCTTGAAATACTTGATACTTGAAATACTTGAAATACTTGAAATACTTGAAATACTTGAAAAAAACACCCATTTTTGGCAATACCCTCCAACTTGGGCCTCTGCCGCATTAGTCAGTGTGCAATTTAAGCTAAAAATGCAGTTTTATTTTTCTGGGTTTTAAAAAACACCCTTTATGGACAAGCTACTAAATTTTACAGCCCTTTCTGCATCTGTACGTGTGAAATTCAAGCGTAATATACTGCTGTCATATTCTGTTATTCAAAAAACACCCATTTTGGGCAAAATACTGTATTTTTCGCCCTAAGACGCACCTAGGTTTTTGGGGAGGAAAATAAGAAAAAAAATATTTTTAACCAAAAGGTGTGCTTTTGGTGGGTTTGAAACTAATGGTGGTCTGTGGATGGCACTATTACTGGGGATCTGTGAAGGACACTGTTATGGGGGGATCTGTGGATGACGGACGCTGTTATGGGGGGGATCTGTGGATGACGGACACTGTTATGGGGGATCTGTGGATGACGGACAATGTTATGGGGGGGATCTGTGGATGACGGACACTGTTATGGGGGGGATCTGTGGATGACGGACACTGTTATTGGGGGGATCTGTGGATGACGGACACTTATGGGGGGATCTGTGGATGATGGACACTGTTATGGGGGGATCTGTGGATGACGGACACTGTTATGGGGGGATCTGTGGATGACGGACACTGTTATGGGGGAGATCTGTGGATGACGGACACTGTTATGGGGATCTGTGGATGACGGACACTGTTATGGGGGATCTGTGGATGACGGACACTTATGGGGGGATCTGTGGATGACGGACACTGTTATGGGGGGGATCTGTGGCTGGCACTGTTACAGGGGGATCTGTGGCTGGCACTGTTACAGGGGGGGATCTGTGGCTGGCACTGTTACAGGGGGGGATCTGTGGCTGGCACTGTTACAGGGGGGGATCTGTGGCTGGCACTGTTACAGGGGGGATCTGTGGCTGGCACTGTTATATATGTGCCATCCACAGACCCCCCACCCCATAACAGTGCCATCCACAGACCCCCCCCAGCCCAAAACAGTGCCATCCACAGACCCCCCCAGCCCATAACTGTGCTATCCACAGATGTCCCCCATAAAAATGTCATCCACAGATCCCCCCCCGCCGCTTCAGTATACTAATATAAAATGTCATTCAATTAATAGTTATTAAACATGCCCCCCAACCACTAATAGTACCTTACATCCTAACAGCTTCTGTACAATGCCGGCAGGCAGGCCGGACGGCCGGCGCCCCTCAGTGACGTCACTTGCCTGCGCCGCCTGCTTCATTCATAAAGTAGGCGGTGCAGGCACGTGCCATCAGGGAGTTACAATGCCACCCGCCCGGCCTGCCTGCCTGCATTCTACTAAAGCGGTTAGGATGTAAGGTACTATTAAAAGTTGGGGGGCATGTTTAATAACTATTAATTGAATAAGACATTTTATATTAGTATACTGGAGCGGCGGGGCTATAGTACACTGACTGCACCGCCCCGCCGCTATTGCCGGCCCCCAGCTCCTCCTCCCAGTCCCTCCCCGATCGCTTGTACATCGCAGTTTGCGATGTAAAACTGACAGCATTCGCCCCATAAGACGCAGGGGCATTTTTCCCCCATTTTGGGGGGAGAAAAAGTGCGTCTTATGGGGCGAAAAATACGGTACTCAATTTAAAAGCCCTTGCTGCATCTGTACATGTGAAATTCAAGCGTTCTAAACTGCTGTCATATTCTGTTAGTTAAAAAAAAACACCCATTTTAGGCAAAATGCTTAATATGGCAGCCTTTGCTGCATCTGTGATTGTTGAAAACAAGCTTAAAATACTTCAATAATTTTCTGGCCTGTCATGCCCTGCTCAGGCTATGTGCGGAGGTCTGCTAGATTAGCAGCACGTGTCTTTTAGTCTTTTGTTTTGTTTTGGAGTCGAGCTAGATCCGCCTTCCTTCAGGTGCACTGGGTGGGGTTGTTGGTTTCAGTTTAAATCACACCCACTCCCAGTGTTCCTTGCGGGTTATAGTTTCTGTCAGGCTCTGTGGAAGTAAGGAAAAAAGGATTGGTTTTTCCTGCTCAGAAAAGAGAAGTGGTTTTTCTGTTCTCTTGTGGTTTGCTTTCTAGGCTGTTAGAGAGACGCCTGCCCCTCCAGGTTCTTAGGGAGCAGGCTGCCTCTATTCCCCTTTCACCATCTCAGGGATTCTAGGGTATTTTCAGCCCAGGCACGAGGACACATTATTCCCACCTTAAGGGTCTGAATGTGGGCATAGCAGTATAGGGAGAGCTGGTAGGGATTTATCAGGAGGTGACCTTGATCCCTAGCTTCTCGCCTAGAAACTTGTTTGTTTGTTTTTCTATGTATTTGATATCCTGTCCGCCATGACATTATAGCCCACCAATACTTTGACTGCCATTGCTCAGCGGTTTTGAGATGGAGTCAATTAATACGCTAGTTGATCGCATGCAGGGATTATCCCTAGAGGTTGCGGATCTGCGTAATCCGGTCACACGGTGTCAGAATGCCAAATTTATGTCAAATTTATGGGGAGCCTAAAGTCGCTCTCCCTGATAGATTTGCAGGGGGTGTGGATGATTTTATACGCTTTAAAGAATCATGCAAGTTGTATTTTCGGCTGCGTCCATCTTCGTCTGGTGATGAAAGTCAGAGGGTTGGTATAATCATTTCTCTGCTTAAAGGGGACGCGCAATCCTGGGCCTTTTCTCTGCCGCCCGGTTCTCTGGCCCTCCGGTCGGTGGAGGAATTTTTTTAAAGCCTTGGGATTAATTTATGATGACCCAGATCGGGTCTCGATGGCGGAATCTAAATTGCGTAATTTATTGCAAGGTGAACATACTGCAGAGGCTTACTGCGTTGAGTTTAGGAGATGGGCTACCGAGTCAGAGTGGAATGACCCCGCATTACGTAGTCAGTTTTGTCAAGGGTTATCTGAGAGATTGAAAGATGCCCTTGCCTTTCATGAGTACCCGGATACATTGGAGAATGCTATGTCTTTGGCAGTACGGTTAGATAGACATATTAGAGAGAGGTGTAAGGCTCCCTCCGCTCAAGGGATCCCTTCTGTGAGTGGTTTTGTCTCACCTGCTCCCCAGGGTGATATTACATGTAACTCTGGGGTAGGGGAGGAACCCATGCAGCTGGGTCAGGTATCTTTCCATTCTGGTAGTAGAGACATTAGGAGATTGCATAGACTATGTTATTACTGTGGGAAAAGTGGTCATTTTATTTTTGCTTGTCCTTTTGTTAAACCGCATGTTGATGAGAAAGAGTCACAAAGAGATTTACATAAAGAGAAAAAAAAAAACATTCCTGACTCTTGGTAGTGTGAATGAAGTGGTGGAGCAAACAGGTATGCAAACTCCCTGTAGTACTCGTTTTCTCCTTCCAGCTATGGTGGCGCTCGACTCAAGAATTTTTTTTGTTGAAGTATTCATTGACTGTGGTGCTGGGGTAAACCTTATTGATTCTCTTTCTCTTCAAAATCTGGGTCTAAGTACTTGCACTTTAGAAAGAGAGATTCCGGTTTTCGCAATTGATTCTTCCCCTCTTTCTCAAAGGAGTATCACTCATATTGCTCATGGCATTCTGTTAAGGGTGGGTGATTCACATGTTGAGATTATGTCTTGTTTTGTCATGAAGGACTTGCCCGCTCCTATAGTCTTAGGGTTACCATGGTTGACAAAACATAACCCAATTATAGATTGGCAAGCAAAACAGATCATTGGTTGGAGCGAATTTTGTTCGGATAATTGTCTTGGCACATCTATCTCTGGAGTGTCTACTACGGCTCTACCTCTGTATCTCTCGGATTTTGCGGATGTGTTTTCGGAGGGTGGGCCTCAGGAATTGCCCCCTCATCGTGACTATGATTGTCCAGTTAATCTCATTCCAGGGGCTAAATTGCCAAAGTCTCGGCTTTGCAATCTTTCTCAATCTAAAAGAGAGGTCATGCGGAAGTATATTGCCAAGAGTTTGGCAAAAGGTCATATTAGGCCATCTAAGTCCCCAGTAGCAGTGGGTTTTTTCTTTGTTAAAAAAAAGGATGGATCGCTGAGACCGTATCCCCTTCCTTTGATCTCCGATCTTTTTGATCAGATTGTTGGAGCCAAGGTGTTCTCCAAGTTGGATTTAAGAGGGGCCTACAATCTGATCAGAATCAAGGAAGGGGATGAGTGGAAAACGGCCTTCAATACGGACGAAGGTCATTTTGAAAATCTGGTTATGCCTTTGGGGTTAACGAACGCGCCAGCGGTATTTCAGCGATTCGTCAATTACATTTTCCATCATTTTGTGGGGAGGTTCGTGGTAGTTTTAAATGGATGACATTTTAATTTACTCTCCTGATCTGAAGACCCATCAGGATCACGTGAGACAGGTTTTGACGATCCTTCGGGAGAATAAATTATATGCCAAATTAGATAAATGTGTGTTTTCTGTGCAGGAGCTTCCGTTTCTGGGATATCTGCTTTCTGACTCTGGTTTTCGTATGGACCCCGAAAAGGTCCGGGCGGTTCTGGAATGGGACCGCCCGGAGAATCAGAAAGCTTTGATGCGGTTTTTGGGGTTTACTAATTATTATAGAAAATTTATTTTGAACTATTCTACCATTGTAGGACCTCTTACCGATATGACTAAGAAGGGCGCAGACGTCTCTGTCTGGTCGGATTAGGCATTGCAGGCCTTTTCAACTACAAACCGGATTCCAAAAAAGTTGAGACACTATACAAATCGTGAATAAAAACTGAATGCAATGATGTGGAGGTGCCAACTTCTAATATTTTATTCAGAATAGAACATAAATCACGGAACAAAAGTTTAAACTGAGAAAATGTACCATTTTAAGGGAAAAATATGTTGAATCAGAATTTCATGGTGTCAACAAATCCCCAAAAAGTTGGGACAAGGCCATTTTCACCACTGTGTGGCATCTCCCCTTCTTCTTACAACACTCAACAGACGTCTGGGGACCGAGGAGACCAGTTTCTCAAGTTCTTGTCTAATACAGGCCTCTAACTGTTCAATCGTCTTGGGCCTTCTTTGTTGCACCTTCCTCTTTATGATGCACCAAATGTTCTCTATAGTTGAAAGATCTGGACTGCAGACTGGCCATTTCAGTACCCGGATCCTTCTCCTACGCAGCCATTATGTTGTGATTGATGCAGAATGTGGTCTGCCATTATCTTGTTGAAAAATGCAGGGTCTTCCCTGAAAGAGATGACGTCTGGATGGGAGCATATGTTGTTCTAGAACCTGAATATATTTTTCTGCATTGATGGTGCCTTTCCAGACATGCAAGTTGTCCATGCCACATGCACTCATGCAACCCCATACCATCAGAGATGCAGGCTTCTGAACTGAGCGTTGATAACAACTTGGGTTGTCCTTGTCCTCTTTGGTCCGGATGACATGGCGTCCCAGATTTCCAAAAAGAACTTTGAATCGTGACTCGTCTGACCACAGAACAGTCTTCCATTTTGCCACACTCCATTTTAAATGATCCCTGGCCCAGTGAAAACGCCTGAGCTTGTGAATCTTGCTCAGAAATGGCTTCTTCTTTGCACTGTAGAGTTTCAGCTGGCAACGGCGGATGGCACGGTGGATTGTGTTCACTGACAATGGTTTCTGGAAGTATTCCTGAGCCCATTCTGTGATTTCCTTTACAGTAGCATTCCTGTTTGTGGTGCAGTGTCGTTTAAGGGCCCGGAGATCACGGGCATCCAGTATGGTTTTACGGCCTTGACCCTTACGCACAGGGATTGTTCCAGATTCTCTGAATCTTCGGATGATGTTATGCACAGTTGATGATGATAGATGCAAAGTCTTTGCAATTTTTCGCTGGGTAACACCTTTCTGATATTGCTCCACTATCTTTCTGCGCAACATTGTGGGAATTGGTGATCCTCTACCCATCTTGGCTTCTGAGAGACACTGCCACTCTGAGAAGCTCTTTTTATACCCAATCATGTTGCCAATTGACCTAATTAGTGTTAATTGGTCTTCCAGCTCTTCGTTATGCTCAAATTTACTTTTTCCAGCCTCTTATTGCTACTTGTCCCAACTTTTTGGGGATTTGTTGACACCGTGAAAATTGGAATCAACGAATTTTTCCTTTAAAGTGATACATTTACTCGGATTAAACGTTTGATCTGTCATCTACGTTCTATTACAAATAAAATATTGACATTTGCCATCTCCACATCATTGCATTCAGTTTTTATTCACAATTTGTTTAGTGTTCCAACTTTTTTGGAATCCGGTTTGTATTAAGGGATGTTTTGCGTCAGCTCCCATTCTGGTGCAGCCCGATGTATCTCAGCCATTCGTGGTGGAAGTTGATGCATCAGAGGTGGGGGTTGGAGCAGTGCTGTCGCAGGGTTCATCTCCTGGCAAATGGGTTCCGTGTGCTTTTTTTTCCAAGAAGCACTCGGTCGCCGAGAGGAATTATGATGTAGGAGATAGAGAATTGCTGGCCATCAAATTGGTCTTTGAGGAATGGCATCACTGGTTGGACACCCTCACCCCGTTACAGTATATACGGATCATAAGAATTTGGCTTACCTGCAATCTGCCAAGCGTCTGAACCCTAGACAGGCCAGATGGTCACTGTTTTTTACCAGGTTCAATTTTGTGGTTACTTTTCGCCCGGGGGTTAAAAACATTAAGGCAGATGCGTTGTCTCGCAGATTTCCTGGGGGATGTGATTCATAGGATCCTTCTCCGATTTTGGCTGATGGGGTGGTGGTCTCCGCTCTGTACCCCGAATTGGAGATGGAGGTGTTGGGAGCCCAGGAGGGGGCTCCTGGTTCTTTTCCCCCAGGGAAGTTGTTTGTTCCTGATAGAATGTGATACAAGGTATTCAATGAACATCACGATACTGTCCTTGCTGGACATCCTGGTGGTAAGTCCACCTTTGATCTTGTGTCCCGGAGGTTCTGGTGGCCCGGGTTACGTAAGAGCATTGAGGATTAAGTGGCAGCTTGTGAAACCTGTGCACGGTCAAAGGTTGCTCATACTCGACCTGCTGGTTCACTTCTTCCTTTGTCTATTCCGTCTCGTCCTTGGACGAACTTGTCTATGGACTTTATTACGGATCTGCCGAGTTCCTTCGGGAAAACAGTAATTTTGGTGGTTGTTGACCGTTTTAGTAAAATGGCTCCCTTTATATTGTTAGCTAGTCTGCCCAATGCCAAGACTCTTGCACAGATTTTTGTGGATAATATCGTGAAATTGCATGGCATTCCTTCGGATGTGGTTTCTGATAGAGGCACACAGTTTGTCTCCAGGTTTTGGAGGGCGTTCTGCTCTCGGCTTGGCATTCAACTTTTGTTCTCTTCGGCTTTTCATCCGCAGTCGAATGGGCAGACAGAGCGTACTAATCAAAACCTGGGGACCTACTTGAGGTGCTTTGTGGCTGAGAATCAGGAGGACTGGTCCTCATTCTTGTCCCTAGCAGAGTTTGCTTTGAATAATCGTAGGCAGGAGTCCACGGGTAAGTCGCCATTTTTTGGTGCATATGGTTTTCATCCTCAGTTTGGTACCTTTTCTGGGACTAGTTCCTCTGGGATGCCAGAGGAGGAGAGATTTTCTTCTGCCTTGTCTTCTATCTGCCAGAGGATCCAAGTGAATTTGGAGAAGATGGGTGAGAGGTATAAGCGAATGGCTGGCAAGAGACGTGTGACTGGTCCGGACCTGTGTGTGGGTGATTTGGTGTGGTTGTCTACTAAAAATATTAAACTGAGAGTACCATCTTGGAAACTGGGTCCAAGATTTATTGGACCATACAAAATATCTGCGGTGGTCAATCCAGTAGCGTTTCAGCTGGATCTCCCGCAGACTTGGAGGATCCATGATGTGTTCCACAGGTCTTTACTGGAAAAATATGTGAAACCGGTGGAACCATCGCCATTGCCTCCTCCTCCTGTTCTGGTTGATGGAAATTTAGAGTTCGAGATTTCCAGGGTTCTTGACTCAAGAGTTCTTCTGGGTTCCCTTCAGTACCTGGTACACTGGAGGGGATACGGCCCTGAGGAAAGGATGTGGGTTCTGGCTCTGGATGTTAGTGTCAGCCGACTATTTAGGGCTTTTCACAGTTCCCACCCGGATAAGGTTGGGCCGGGGTGTCCGGAGGTCACCCGTAGAAGGGGGGTACTGTCATTCCCTGCTCAGGCTATGTGCGGAGGTCTGCTAGACTAGTCTTTTGTTTTGTTTTGGAGTCGAGCTAGATCCGCCTTCCTTCAGGTGCACTGGGTGGGGTCGTTGGTTTCAGTTTAAATCACAGCCACTCCCAGTGTTCCTTGCGGGTTATAGTTTCTGTCAGGCTCTGTGGAAGTAAGGAAGGAAGGATTGGCTTTTCCTGCTCAGAAAAGAGAAGTGTTTTTTCTGTTCTCTTGTGGTTTGCTTTCTAGGCTGTTAGAGAGACGCCTGCCCCTCCAGTGTCTGAGGGAGCAGGCTGCCTCTATTCCCCTTTCACCATCTCAGGGATTCTAGGGTATTTTCAGCCCAGGCACGAGAACACATTATTCCCACCTTAAGGGTCTGAATGTGGGCATAGCAGTATAGGGAGAGCTGGTAGGGATTTATCAGGAGGTGACCTTGATCCCTAGCTTCTCGCCTAGAAACTTGTTTGTTTGTTTTTCTATGTATTTGATATCCTGTCTGCTGTGACACTGCCGCATTAGTCAGTGTACAATTTAAGCTAGAAATACAGCTATAATTTTGTGGGTTTTAAAAAATACCAATTCAGGGCAAAATACTTAATTTGCGGCCTTGTTTGCATCTGTCAATGTGAGATACACGCTTTAGATACTGCTATGCTATTCTGGTATTAAAAAAACACCCATTGTGGGCAAAATACTTAATTTGCGGCTTTGTCTGCATCTGTACGTGTGAAATTCAAGCGTTATATACTGCTATCACATTCTGGTATAAAAAAATCACCCATTTTGTGCAAAAATCTTAATTTGTGTCTTGTCTGCATCTGTACGTGTGAGATACACGTGTTCGATACTGTTGTTCTATTCTGTTATAAAAAAAACACCCATTTTTGGGCAAGATCCTAAATTTGAGAAATATGAGGAGAGTGTCAAATAAGGGACGTGGCCCAGGTCGTGGTGCTGCTGGTGGAGCTCCTGTTGCAGGGAGAGGATATGGTCTATCTGTGCCAGCTACACGCACAAGTGAAACACCTTCCTCAGGTGCGAGTAGGCGACAGAACCTTCAGCGGTATTTTGTCGGGCCTAACGTGGCTCTACGAATGGTACGGCCAGAACTAGTACAGGCAATAGTAGATTGGGTTGCTGACAGTGCCTCCAGTTCCTTCACATTGTTTTCCACCCAGTCTCCTGCTGAAAGATCAGAGTTGGCACCTGCAGCCGATGTCCATCAGTCTTTCACTTCACCCCCTTGCAAATCAGCCAAGCATTCTAGGCCCCAAGTCATGCAGCAGTGTCTTCTGCTTTTTGATGACTCTGTTAGCAGGGTTTCCCAGGGCCACCCACCTAGCCCTGCCCCAGAAGTGGAAGATATTGAGTACACCGATGCCCAACCACTTATGTTTCAAGGTGAGTACATGGGAGGACCATCGCAGCACGTCTCGGATGATGACGAAACACAGGTGCCAAATGTTGTGGCTTTCGAAAGTGTGCACACAGACAAGGAAAGCAGGGGTAAAGACTATGTGGAAGATGATGTGGAGGATGATGAGGTCCTCTACCCCACATGGAATCAAGGTCATGTGAGTGACCTGCGTAGTTCGGAGGAAGAGGCGGTGATCGCACAGAGCCACCAGCACAGCAGAAGAGGGAGCAGGGTGCAAAAGCGGAGCCGCCATCCTCGAGACAGTACGCCTGCTACTGCCCACCGCAGCAAGGGACCGAGGACACCAAAGCCAGCTCCAAGGAGTTCCCTGGCGTGGCAGTTCTTCAGACAATGTGCTGATGACAAGACACGAGTGGTTTGCACGCTGTGCAATCAGAGCCTGAAGCGAAGCATAAACCTTCTCAACCTGAGCACAACCTGCATGACCAGACATTTAAGTTCAAAGCACGAGCTGCAGTGGAGTAGACACCTTAAAAAACAAGAAAGGTCTCTGGCTACTCCTGCTTCCTCTTCTGCTGCAGTCTCGGCCTCTTATTCCACCTCTGGAGTGACAGTGCCACCTGCCACCCTGCAAACAGAGGATCTGCCAGCAACACCACCATCTGGGTCAACAAGCATCTCCACAATGTCCCACCGAAGCATTCAGCTCTCCATCTCCCAAACACTGGAGCAGAAGAGGAAGTACCCCCCTACCCACCTGCGACCTCTGGCCCTGAATGCCAGCATTTCAAAATTACTGGCCTTTAAAATTCTGTCATTCTGTCTGGTGGA